>NC_056741.1:882280219-882570219 GCF_019279795.1 Protopterus annectens
AGGATTCCCAGTTAAAAGTGGGGTAATTAAAGTCACCCAAGAATACGGTATTATGTTGGATGGTGAGTGTTTCTAATACATTTAAGTACATGGTATGGGTTTCCTGGGTCATAGATGGTAACCTATAGCTTGCAAGAAAGTGGTATTAGATTTTGTCTGTGGTGAGGTGAACATAGAGTTGCTCAAGTGCATTGTCCTGACTGACCAGCCTTGAGGTATATTTATTTTTGATATAAATCAAGACACCTCCACCTTTAGTCCATGTCTGTGTAGTAGCTGATCTAAATCTGTGGATGGCATTATGATCTGGCATTGTCAGTTTGGCGTCCGCAGCTTTAAACCATGTCTGAGTGCATACACACACACACACACCATCCAGATCTGCACACATGCAGGTTACTTCCTTATGGAAGAGAAATGCAGAGGGAAACAACCAAGATTCATTGCCCATGTGTGTCATTTTGTTTCACAACTTCGGTTGCTTACAGTTAATGCTGTTTACAGTTAATGCTTTTCATGATGTGCAAACTGCAAAATACATTGTTTCCATTGCAGTCATTATTAATTTTGCTACAAAATCAACAAAACTGAGCTAGAAATTTGAACCTCAAAAGTGATATAGTGCTGTGTAACATTTAATTAATTGTAACACTGCATATATTAAATGAAGAGGTTGTCAGTTTTTATTGACTGCCAATTTCGGTCTGCCTTTAAGAAGTTCAGAAAGACATCCTTCTGATCATTTTGTGACCTTTGACAATTACCAAAGAGTAGCAGAGTAATGTCTTCTTCAGAGAAGCACGAATAACTCTTCCAGGTTCAGGCTGTCTTCTTTTTAGTTCATCCAGTGGTGTTTGTGAGCACAGCAGAAGCGCTTGCTTGATCATACAGTCTTAAATAGAAATACTGTGTCCTGTCTTAGCAGTTGCTGCTAGCCTCAAACTTGCCATTTGGAGACTCAGGTTACTTGGACACGTTTGATTTTGATTTGTGCCGGAATATTTGCAGATGTGAGGTGACTTTTGCCTAGCTTAGGCAGTCTGTTAAAGTGGTATAAGCACTGTTGTACTTGTGACATAAAGTTTTGTTAGTGGACCTAAAATTTAGGTAAGGGAAAGTAACGGTTGCAGGCTTAGTATGTTAATTCTCCTACAAGAATGTGTCTAAAGTTATGTCATTGTGTAAAAAATAAACTTATTTCTTATTGTAACACATACTGATGATCTGACATGACATATTCTCACATTCTTTGGCCTTTTCTCTTTCTGACTTGCACAGGACAGTACTTTCTTAAACATCTACTTTTATATGATGTAGAATGCCATCTGTAGTAATTACAATTAATTTTTAAGAAAGAAACTCAGAAAAACTCTTGGCTGCCCCCAAAGTCTGCTTTCAGATTTGTTGTCCATGTTCAACCTAGTATGCTCCCAGTGGATATGAAGAATTTAAGGGTTAAAAGTAGGTACATTTCCAGGATTAGCACCAAAATTTCCCATGATAGAGCCTTAAAAGATCCATAAAACCATAATTCATTGCCTTGAAGAAGGTACCAGGTGACATATGCGTGGAATTTGAAACTGTTAATGTTAAATTCTGCTATATTGGAAGTTGTCTTAAACAACAACATTAAATTGTTTTTAGAACATCTGTAGATGGTGGCCACTTTAGAAAACAGAAAAAATTGTGACCAAGTTATTTAACCAGTTAGGGTTCCTGGGTCATTAGGAGGCAATACTGCATCACTGGTTTACCAGTTTAACCATTAACATTAAAGAAAAAAAAGTTTGTCACATTTTAATATGGTTGCCCGCAGTATTTTAGGAGGTGAATGACTTTAATATCCGCAGATTCTGAAACTAATTCATTTCATCATGCTGCTCTGGAAAAATAGGTGGGAACAAAAAATAAGACAAACACAGTTTGTTTATGAATTGTGCCTGTGCCAAAACTACCCATGAGGTTTTTATTTGGAAGAGCAATTACAAGAAAACAAGCAAAGACAAAGAAATGCTGTTTTCTTATATATTAATCTGCAGTTCTTGGAATCCTGCAATCACACAAGAGAAATAATGCTGGCAATTTCAGGACAGAGGAATTACTTTTACATTGCTTTCTGCAAAGACAGCAACTCAGAGCAGTCCTCCTCTCCAAACATTCATGTCAATGAGTTTAATTCTTCCTCCGTTTCCGTGACTTCATTTTTCTTTGCTCTGAATGGGAACTGTAGGATGTGAATCATTTTCCTCAGACTGAGCAGAAACTGCTGTGCTATACAACTTCTGTCCTGAAGTGGTTTCTGCTGAACCAACACTCTTATCTTACTGTTTTGTTGTGAAATGGGTAAGGCATTTCATGACTGAGGTTAACCAGATTCGTGTGCGACTGACAGTCTATTGTTGCTACTACTGAACTGTCTAAGCAGCAGCCATTTTGTAAGCATGAAATGGCTTTTCTGCTTGCCCAGATGCATGCCTATGGTACACCCCTGTCTCCATGTCCCCAATTAATGTGAGGATCCCTCAGGGTTCAAGTTTCTTGAACCTGGATACATTTGAACTGAGGCTGTTCTTTGTCAGGTTTCTATGAACATTCCACCTTCTGCTTTTCTCCAGCTACATTTTAAAAAGCTGCTAAGAAAAGCCCTTGGCTTATTTCTAGCATGGAAATGAGTGGAGAACTATAAAGAAGAATCTGTAACAATGTTGTACAATGTTAACCACATGCAAATCTGTAAAACATATGGTTGGCTTGGGGGGGACTTCTCAATTACTTAGAAATAGAAACAGTCTTACCTTTGTGAAGTAACAAACATTTTAAAACTAAAAGTTAAGGCTTCTTAATAAGCCAGACAAGTCAAAATCAGCTCATGTTTCAAGACCGAGTAATAGAATCAAAGAGTCTCACCCCCACCCCCATAGGTGGGTTTGCTGTCAGCACCTCCCTTTTGTTTGTAAAACAAACTTGGAGATTGCTTCACCTAAGATAAATGTTTAAAAACCCTTTGGACATTTTGATCAAAGTACATAGCTATCTTTTGGACCCCACTCTCTTGTGTACTTTATTTTGAAGAGTCCAGTACAATTTGTTATGTGTGGAACGTGGCACATAAACTGGTGGTAGAGGAGTGGATGACATGAAAACGTGCTAAACACTGAAAGAGGAAGAGAGTGTGAGGCAAATGTTTGGAAATTAGATAAAAGCACACCATCAAAATCCACAGTAGGTCCATTTTTTCTGGGTAGGCTTGGAAGAGTTATTTATTTAATTTAGTCAGAGTATTTACTTCAGCAGAATATTCATTTGATCTATTTTTTCTGCAGTATGTGTGTTATCATTTAGCTGATCTGCACTAATTACACACGTACAATTTTTTACACCACCACTGTTAGATGCATAAAATTTGCTGTTTTATTTTAGCAGTAGACTAAAGGGTATTAAAACAGCATCTGACATTCTTGTAAGTTTTAGTTGCTTTATTATGGATGGTCGGTTTTCAGTGTTATACATGGGAAAGATACAGTACTCTGTTTTGATGGGCCATCTGTAGATTGCTTGAAACCCCACTTCATCAAGTCCTAGAAGCCATTCAGAGGTGGTTCTTCTCAAACTGTGTTAACCAGATTGCTAATGAATCAGTGAGTCTTCTTTGGCTCCAGAATGGCACTGGTTAGACTTCTAACTCTTTGTTCATCTTTAGAGCTGACCTCAATCCCATCTGTCTTAATCTTGTTCTAACCTTGAAATACTTTGTGGTTCATTTTTAACCTCTTAAATCTTTTGTCTTTTTAAAAGTTTATTTGTTTTCTTTTAATGAAGCCTACCTCCCCAAAGCCAACTGATAGATTGATTTTTGGATCATAGGAGGTTACTAGGCTAACTACCCTAGAGCCTTTTTAAGTCTAGCCATTCATGCTCCGGGTCTATATCAGCATTTCAAAAGATGAAAATGCCAAATAGCAGTTGGCCGACCCGTAAATGTCAAACTACGACATTGCTGAATGGCCAAATCTCCGATTTCTTTCAAGGGAAAGAAATCGGTTGGCCAAACACCAACTTGGCGGCCAAGCAAACATTCTTAAGTGGGGGCTTCAACCCACATCCCCCTAACTAATTATTCTAACTCCGAGACTGCACTAAAGTCAGGGAAAGGGCAGGTGTAAGGAAACGGCTAACTGCTTTATTTCCATTAGGAAGAAATCGGTAATTTGGCTGTTCGTCAATGTCGTAGTTCGACATTTGCGGGTCGGTCAACTGGTATTCGGCATTTTCATCTTTCAAATGCTGATATAGACTCCATGCTCCAGTGTTCTCAGTTATCAGTGCCCATGAGCTAGAATAGCTTTGGTATATGCCTTAAGGTGTCTGTAAACTGCCCCATCCATAAGGGCCACAGGCAACAACCCAGGGGTGAATTTGCGATTTCCCATCCATTGTTCCAGACTGCATTTTAATAAGCTTAGGGAAGAGTTCTGTATCACAGGAATGTGATGTCTGCTCCAGAGAAGAGTTATTCCCTGAGGTGCATACCTGCCCCGCCAACATGTTTTGTTTATGTTACAGATGAGATTTAGATCCTTACATTGGTAATTCTAGTGCTGTTTGTTTGCAAATGTATAGCAGATCCATCAGGGCTGCATTGGAGAATGTCTTGTAGTTTAGGCATGGATCACCCTTCCCTTTAGTAGTCTGTCTGTAGGAGACTGAGCACAGGGACAGGTCTTTGAGGCAGTCTGTATAGGACATATTATTTACACCCTGTATTCTTTTAGTGATGAACAGTTGTGACCACTCCAGCTATTGTAGATGCCTGGTCAGGTACCTGCTGAAGGGTGCATTGCACTCTATTATTGGTCTAATGAGGACTGAGTGTAGTGGGACTATGATCTCCATAGACCTGGATGTGATACCCTTACTTATAAGTTGTGCCATGTAGAAGGATTTTTTTTTACTACCATAGGTTCATAGGTTCATACTAGGCTATCTGCCCTAGGGCATTTATAAGCCTAGCCAGAGTGTGTGTGGCTTTCACCACCCCTTAGGATGAGAATACTATACCCATTAGTTTGCTGTGCCTCTGTCCAGCAGTGATACAGAGATGATTCCCGGGGTAAACCTACGATCTCCCATCCACTCGTCAAGATGTCTCTTGAACAGAGTCAGTGAGGGGCTCTGCCTCACATGGACTGGGATTCTGTTCCATAGTGTAGGGAGTCTCTGGGTGATGAATCTGTCCCTTCAGCACGTCCTATTTATGGACACATTGTGATCAAAGTTCAGGCTACTGTCAACTTGAGTTCCCAAGTGCATTGAGTTTTAGGCCATGGTTCTGGCACCAGTTCTATATCTGTGTCAGACTATCAGGCTATCCATTGGATGACATAGGGATTTTTTCCTATATTTGTGAGTTTGTCTGTAATACATGAGTGAGGTGTTGTGTCACATGCCTTTGCCAGGTCAGTGTAGGCAGTATGTACCATTTTGCCCTCATTCATGGCTGTAATGACCTTCTAAAAGAAATCCACAAAGTTTAGTAGGTACTGCCAGCCCTTGACAAACCCAAACTGGGATAGATCCAAAGTTTGAAGATTTCCTATATCTTTGTTTATCAGGTCCATAATAATTCTTTCCATGGCCTTGCATGTAAGACTAGTCAAACTTATGGGTCTGTAGTTACCTCATCTGTTGATGGTCTGCCATTGTGTAGAGAGATGACCATTGCAGTCCTCCGTTCCCTAGGGATGAAGTCTGTCTGGAGGCTGTGGTTGAATAGAGATTCTAGTGGGTCTGACAGGTCATGTTTCAAGCTATTTAGGAGGCATCCTGGGATATTATCAGGACCACTGATGCACTGTTTTTAGCTGTGGAGAGTGCAGTGTGGTCCTGCTCTTTAGTGATAGTTGGGGGAGAAATTGTAGAGGGTATTTACTGGGGGGGTGGGACTGGAGATGTTATGGGGTTGAAATTGGAGCTAAATTTGTCAGCCAGTAAACTTGCTATATCCCCTGGTTCGGTACAGGAAGTTCAATTTACTATTAGTTCAGCACCTGTTGGGTTTTCTTTTAATGTTGCATACAGAACTGAAAAATGCCTTATGCTTATCCTTATCCTTAGTGAAGCTGGCTTTGGAGGACTTGATTGGCCCCTGAGATGCTTGTTGAAACTGATAGAGGAGTCTTTTTTTTTTTCTTTTGGGCATAGCCCTTCTTATTTTTAGACAGGATTTTCTTTCTGTTGTTGTACAACCTTTTCATACTGGGGGTCTACCAAGTACTTTGACCTAACTTTATTTTGGTTTGATACTACTCTTTCTATGAAGTTATTTACAAGCTTGCCCAGGGTTTCCGTAAACACATCTGCATAGGCCACTATGTTTTCCGGGTTTGGTGGGGCTTGGAATTTAGCTATGCTATCACTTAATAGAAGTAAGTTAGCCTTGGAAAAGTTCCTAAAGGTCCGGGGGTTTTCTGGGAGCTCAGCCTTCATATTTATTTCAAGGGTAACTGCATTGTGATCTGATCTGACCAGTGATGAAAAGGGGGAGTGCAGTGTTCCCTTGTATTTTTGAGTACCAAATCCAGGATATTTGCATTCCAAGTATGTGTGCAGACAAGCTGTTCCAGGATGTTTGCATTGGCAAAATCCAGGGATATTTGAGACTGCATGTAGTGGTTGAGTATGTATCCCAGTTTATGGTGGGATAGTTGCAGTCACCCATGAATATGGTGATAGGCTGAACTGTGAGTGACTTCAGTACATTCAAGTATGTGGTATGGGTATCGTGGGTCATAGACGGGGACCTATGGCTAGCAAGGATGTAGTATGGGACTTTAACTAAAGTTAGTTGGACATAGAGTAGCTCAAGTTTGTCATGCTGTTTGACCAATCTTCAGGTATGCTAATTTTTTTATAGCTTGCTATACCTCCACTTCTTGTCCTTTCCTGTGCAATACGACAAAAAGACGCAGGGACAAACAATAGAATAAAAATCCACCAGGCTGTACGGACTCTGCAACACACTTTATTATGAAGCTCTTTTCATCCAACTGAATCGTTGGACTTCCTCAGATAAAATGTAATTAAAATTCATGGATTTAAATATAACTCTGAAAAGGTCAGGTGACCTACTCGTTACATATTTAAAGTAAAAAACTTATTTAAATACAAATTCATTGTGAATATATTAAATTAATTGTGTTCTTTAAAACAGTTATGTTATTTAAAAACATTTTACAGCCAGCCGACAAACATATTTTCATCAAAAAACTAATTCCTTTTAAACTAAATATATACCTACATATAAAAAACATTTATGTAAACATATAAATTTAAAAAATATATATATTTATGAAATAAAACTTTGCGAATGTAAACATATACAAGACTAGATATTCTAGGTTTTAAGCATCTGAACTATCTTAATTCTGGTCAGATATATATATATATATATATATATATATATATATATATGTATATACATATACACATACATATATATTTATGTATACACTTTGCCCTCTAACCACTTGTCATGCACACCTTTATAGAGAATAATAATGCACGATACTAAAGAAGGTGTATATGTATATATACAAAAAATAGAAACTCAGTGTACTTGCATACACGTATACTTGTTATATAAATATACAATTCACCTCTCTAAACTTTTTAATTTTAATAAGCACTAGCTGGTGTAAATGTGTGGAAGGCATTATAGCCTTGTACTGTCAAGGGGTCTTCCGTATCTTTACTGCACAGATGTCAACACTCTCCAGGATAAGGAGCGCTTTCAGGGAGTGGAGCTTCTTGCATTGAGCAGTAGCACCTTTAGCTGATCTTCTATAGAATTTACTATGTTGGAAGGTTTATCAGATTGGTATTGCCTAATAAAGGCACTGAAGGGGTGGGTAATGTTTTGTCCAATATCTAAAAGTCAAGTGGGGACAGGTGCAGACCATCCCTGGCAAAGCAGAGCAGTCTTTCAGTCATGTCCTCCCAAGCTGACAAATATTGGACTCCCTTAGAATGACACCAGTAAGTAAGCCAAATGTTAAAGTCAATCATCTTCTGTTTATATTGTGGTATCATACCTCTCAACTGTACAGATTTTTGCAGAATGTCCAGATTTTGGTCTCATATTTCTGGTCCATTTTTCATAAAATTGTGGTTTTCTGGCAAAATAGTGGCAAATAATTAAATATTTAAGTTGAAGAATAATAACAGACATTTGAGTTTCAGACATATAACCTTCATATTGACAACACACCCCTAAGAGTTGACCCAGTAGTCAGGAGTTTTTGGGACACACCTACACAGTAATCTAGCCTTTGACCATCAACTGTCTACAGTAGTAAGGAAATCATGCCATGTTGTGCAACTTATAAACAAAGGTATAGCATCTAGGTCCAAGGAGGTCATTGTTCCACTGTATTTGGCAGTCATCAGACCATTCATCGAGTACAGTACCCCTTTGGTATGTACCTAACCAGGCACATCCAATAAATGGAATGTCCACAGAAGTTCCTCACTAAAAGAATACAGGGAGTGAGTAACATGTCCGCTGCAGACTGCCTCAAGGCCCTATCCCTGTATTCTGTCTCTTACAGGCTGTTGAGGGTAGATCTGTGCCTGGCATATAAGGCATCGTTGGACCCACTCAAATGGACCTCCTGCATGTATGCAAAACAAACAGCATCAGAGTTACCTATTCTAAAGACTTAAACCTTGCATGTGATATAAATAGGACATGCTGGAGAGACAGGTATGTATGCCAGAGACTACCCCATCTTTGGAACAGGTTCCCCATCCATGTGAAGCAGAGTTCATCCCTGATCCAATTCAATTGTAACTTGGAGAATTGGATAAGGAACAGGAAATCCATCCTTTCGTTTGGCACCTATGTCTCTAATGGACACAGGCAGTCTGTAAATGGTTCATCTCCCATTTCTCTGCTTGTAAATGTTTCATCTCCCAAGCCCCTGCTTACACTTACTGCTTAGTAGCATCTGTCGGAGATTTAGGATACATGGCTAGGCTTAAAAAGGCCCTTGTGGTCATTAGCCTAGTAAACACCTATGAACAAACCTATGAGGCATAGTAGGTGTAAAGTAAGTTTGTGTGTGTGTTTGTGTGTGTTAATGACTATATGTTTAGAGGTATTAGCATCTGTATATGAAGGCTTTACTTCCAAAGACATAGTGTAATTATATCTCTCACATGCTGTCAGTCTGCTTAAGAATTAGGCAGTCGTCAGTAAACATGAAACAATTGCTTCATTCTCTCAGGATGTCCATTTCCACCAGGCTGTCTACAGAGACAGTAAAAAAGTGCACATCCATGGTTGTGAAACCTCTTTTTTTTGTGATCTACAAGGGGTGGTGCAATAAGGGTTTGGAGTGTTGGACTGGAGAGAGTCTAGGCTTGAGCTAAAACAACACTCCTGGGGTGATGCTTCTCAGAGTACACTCAGCTAGATACTTGAGAAAAGAGCAGAGATAGTTTTATATGGACAATTACAACTTTAGTTGCCAGCTTTTATGCAGGGCACTGCAATCTACTGCTGCACAGCAAAGCACAGGTTATAGGAGATGAGAGGATTCCTATCAGTAAACAGTAAAAATTGTGTATGTGTGTGTGTCTGTGTTTGTGTGTGTCTGTGTTTGTGTTTGTGTGTGTCTGTGTTTGTGTGTGTGTGTGTCTGTGTTTGTGTGTGTGTGTGTCTGTGTGCGTCTGTGTGTGTGTCTTTGTCTGTGTGTGTGTGTGTGTGTGTGTGTGTGTGTGTGTGTGTGTGTCTGTGTGTGTCTGTACGTGTGTGTGAGTGTGTGAGTGTGTGTGTGTGTGTGTGTGTGTGTGTGTGTGTGTGTGTGTGTGTGTGTGTGTGTGTGTGTGTGTGTTTGAATATAAGGCATATATCCTGCATCAATTCTCTCACTATTGTGAGTGATATTACAAGACTTAGTTTTCCAGACTAAGTTAAATGCAAACAGAAAAAATGTAGTAGAGATGTAATAAATGAGGCTCAGTTCCTGCAGCAATTCACAATCCTTTTACTATTGTGAGTGATACTGCAAGACTAGGCTAAGGTCCCCAGACCATGTAAAATGCAAGGGAAAAAATGCAGTTGTCTTGTAATAAATGGTGCTAAGATCCTGCAGCAGTTCATACTTCTGTAATTATTGTGAGTTGTACTACAAGACTAAGGTCACAGACCAAGTAAACTGCAAGCAAAAAAAAAAAAAAAACTGCAGTAGGAATATAAGCGAGGTTCAGATCCTGCAGGAATTCACAATTCTTTCACTTTTGTGAGTTATACTACAAGCCTAAGGCCCACAGAACAAGCAAAATATAAAAAGTAAAAATGCAGTAGAAATTAAATAAATGAGGCTAAGATCCTGCAGGGACTCATAGTTCCAACCACAAATATAAGGGATACTACAAGATCCGAACAGTTAGTTGTTGTGTCTTTTGGCTTTTCCCGGTTAGGGGTCGCCACAGCGGAACTCTGGTCCGCTAATGATTGGCAGTAGATTTTTACGCGCTGAGTTGCCAGCCCTGACCACAACCTTCAACGAAGGTACGCCCATTCACGCATGTCTCCACACAGAAGACGCTCTAGCTGAGAATCGAACAGGACAACGTCTTACTGAGAGGCGACAATGCTACCGCAGCACCACCACCGCAGTAAGATCCAAACAGTTAGCATTTGGTTAAAACAAGTAAAAATGCATAAAAAAGTAATACACAATTCAGTGTATTAACAGTAATTGAGGTGGAATTGTCTGAAATAAAGGCTAACTCAACCTTTAAGAGTCTAATGGGAGTGCCTTATCAGTTTGAGCTATCAGTGTCCAGTAGAAATAGCAATGGGAGGGGCTTGCAAAGTCTAATTTACAGTAGGGGTGGGCAGATAAAAAAATATAATTTCTAAAGTACAACAAGAATTGAATGAGTAGGTGGGAGAAAAATCCAAAAATCAGTGCAAAAAACAGTTTTAAACTCAGACCTCTTACAGCTAAAGAGGGATATAAAAAAAAAACGGTTTCTTAGCTCCTCCCACTAATTAGCTAGATAATTCCTAATCAGGCAATGGATGCAAAAGAAATGTTTCCTAACTGACCATAGTCAACAACTTTTAAGACTTAAAGAAAAAGCCTTTGCAGTAAAACAATCTTTAAATTATTCTTGTCGCCTTTCAATATTTTAATTCTTTGAAATGAGTAGTTTGCAGAATATGTCCCAAAGCATTGTAGAATGTATTTCTCTCAATTTGCTGCCTTGCTTTATGTGCCCTGTACTCAGTAATGTAGTTCATATTTTTAAAGATATCACTGGGTAAGTGATAACATCAGTATTGCAGCTGTCTGACTTTTGAAGAATTTGCCTGGTTCTTCTGTCTGACATTATATCAAACTACCTGCATACATACTGTATCATATCAGAATTTGTTGACTCCATATAGGGACACATCGCCTGGGTATGGCTTCATTATTTGACACTGCGGTGGTGGTGCTGCGGTAGCATTGTCGCCTCACAGTTAGATGTTGCCCGTTCGATTCTCCGTTAGAGTGTCTTCTTTGTGGTGACATGCGTGAATGGGCGTTCCTTCGTTGAAGGTTGTGCGTTAAGCCCGGCAAGCCAGCACGTAAAAATCTACTGCCAGTCATAGCGGACCGGAGTTCCACTGTGGCGACCCCTAACCGGGAAAAGCCGAAAGACACAAACAATTAGTGTCTATTAAATTTTAATAGAACAGATTTCTCTATCCTCCAAGTGTAAGAAATCTTCTAGGTTACCCAGTTTTTTAGCTTTGTCTGTAGGCATTGCTACTTGCCTGACATCAGTTACCAATCAGGATAAGAATGTCTTTCACAGTTGCATATGTGATCCACCATTGCAAAGTGCCAAGTTTATTGCTGTAGAGGGCGTCAAGTTGCAGCTCTCATGGCTATGCTAAATGGATTCTAATTCGGGTATTTCTTACTCCTCTGGTGGAGTGTAATGGCCTTGTAAATACTTATAACAACGAATAAAGCAATTGTGGGGCAGTTATCCATGTATGTATGGACTGCTATTAATGACATTGTTGCTAACATCCTCATCCAAACAGGTTTTTAGGAAGATAATAATACCTGAGCATAAAATGTTGATAGCCAGTTTGCAGCTTTTCTAAATCTAAATAGGTTTTGGTTAAGTTTTTTATACCTTTGTACTGTTGATGTTGTGGATATCAGCTAGAGTTAAAAAGATATTGTTATACTTGTTAACAACAGTCTGTGATTTCACTATGTTGTGGCATAAACAAGTCCTGACATGGCTGTCCATATCACATAATGGCTAGAAATCACACCTGGCTAAGCTGCGGTGGTGCTGTTCTTATCTGTTTAAGCACTGATGATGATAAAAGTGTGTCAGTGCACTTAACCATAATGGTAGGGGTATTATTGCTGGATATACCATTATGGTTGGCACTGTGCAGTCCCAGATGACTCGGAGGAATATGCTGCACCTATCAGATTGGCTGCAGATTGTTTCGTAAACTCATTTTGGCATGACTATCCACAGATGTATGTGTAATTGGAATGCATATGTTTAGTAGTAAGCTGCAGATAGATCCATGTTTTTACTTTTTGTAAGATGTTACTAATACAAAATGGCTCCTGAGAGCATACAGATTTCAGAATTAAAAATTTCAAGTTTCAGAAAACATGCAATTTCTAGTCCAGTCCATATTAGTGAAGTATAGTCTAGCACATCAGGAATTCTGCTATACTATGTTCACTGAAGAAACTTCTGAGAAAGTAAGGGGGTATCCCAAGACCACCCCTATCCATACTACTAAATATGAAGTATTATGAGATGCTCCAGTGGCATAGAGGGTTAAAGCCCTAATTACAAACCAGGTAACCAGGGTTTGATTAGTGGCATAGGTGAGTGACTGAGTAGCTAGAAGGGATGAGTGTTATCATCCTAGGAGGGGATGGCAAATAAATATGAATTATAATGAACTTGCACTACCTCAGGGCAGGTTATATGTGCAGGAGGTAATTTCTGATCACTAAATAGATTTTGTGAAACAGACTCATTGAGTCAGTATTTCATTGAACTGCACTCCTATCCTTCATCTTGCTCCCATACTCCTGTGTAGATTGCTTTAAATAATTATTGTAAAATATTTTTGTTGTGTGCTTGCTTTAAAATGTGAATGTAAATTTTGTGTATTAGCTTACAAATCTTTTATACATACCATAAATGTAGATTTAGAAATACAGATACCCAGGTGCAAACTGCGTGAATAGCAGTGTTTTATTTTTTCTTAAAAGGGGTCTGTTTAAGTACTTTTGAAAAGTAAATTATGTAATTATGTGGTTATAATTATTTAAAAAAAAGCTGGCCCTGGGGTTGTTCTACTGATGAATGCAAGTAGAATATTGCTAGGCACTCAGTTGTTCACCTGCATACACTGCTTTATCCACCATCACCTTACATTATTTATTGTATAGTTTACATACATATATCACTAAGTACGCCGAGTGTTACTTTTCATCAGATTAAAATAGAATACAGTGAAAGGTGTTCTCTGTATGAAAAAGCAGAACTGAAAAAAAATGTGGAAGTAAAACATGCTGTTTGTGCAGTTACTCAAGTCTTTGGTTTAGACAGATTTCATAATCATACAAATAGTTTTCAGTTTAATGTTCTCTCCAGATTATAGTAAGAACAGTAATCCTTCAACGTAAGAGAAGTGGTAGAGGTTTTCTTTTTTTGTTTGTTAACCAGATTTTTTTTTCCATTCAGTTCAGCTGAACTTTGATGGCATGTTTTTAAATGATACCATTGTAACAGAGGTTGCTACAACATTAAAATAAGCTGTTGAAAGTGCTATGACACCATGTGTTTTAATCCTTACAAAGAAAGTACTGAATGGGTTGGTGTCCTTCTTGTGGGACATAATCAGTATAGATTTGAAGTTTTACAGCCATTTTCTGAACATACAACATTTACTGTTTGTTTCACCAGTGTGTTTATTATTTTTCATCAGTCATGCACTAACAGTTAACTAAATTTGGTTCTTCTCATCTACTTCTAGGGATGAGTGAATTGTTCTGTTAGCATAGCTTTGCTGGTGTGTCTGCCTCATTCACTGTGTCACCACGAAAAACATACTTTTTTCTGCACTTTTTATTTTTATGGTTGTATGGTCTCCCAGCAGTTATTGCTTCTTTGGAACTACTCCCTACTCATTCTATCCAGTCATCAGTGAAGGTCTCCACAACTATCCCAGACAATGGTAGCTCCTTCTCTCCACTTACCTTTGCAACTTCAATCCTCCTGGACCCTAGGTTAAACAGACATTGTATTTTCTCCTATTGCCCTTGAATTAGAGCTGAGGTTCTACCTTTTCCTCAGTACAGAGTACATGACTCATCACAGAAGTACATGTTCCCATGAATGGCCTTTGGGATGCACTAATCCCTATCGATTTATATGTGCACCACATTCAGTGTCCAATATCCAGTATACCAATGTAGCTGCTGTGATACCCCAACTCTTGTGTGACGAAAGGTAGAATGCCGACCCATATCTGCTTGATCCCCCATACATGACAGCCTGAGTCTGTTATGCAACTGTGCTGGTCAGTGGTGTAGAAAGAATCTGTATGTCTGCACAAAAGAGAATGACAGTCATATTGCTGAAAGCAAACACTGAGTTCTTTGCCAGCTGGATGTCCCATGGCATGAATTACATCACAAGAAATGCTGTTGTGGGTGAGTTATGTAGTTGAAGCATTGTCCTAGCAAACAACAGAACCATGAAAGTATAGGAAATGTAAAGAAGTCTGCAGTATTAAGACACAAGAGCAGCTGCACTGTTGAGGACATCAGTTTTGCAATATGGATTAGGAATTATAATCAGTTATTGCCAGTATGAAGCAAACAGGTCACTCTCTGATGCATACAATGTCTACATACATACTGTGCGACTATAAGCAAGCTATGTGATGTGTTCCCAGGTCACCAGAGATAACAGCTGTGTGCCTTGTTTAGCTGTAAAAGGCCTAAAATCTTAACATTAAAAATAGTTTACCCAACTCTAGTACAAAGCTGAAAAAGTCAATATGTGTTTCATTTGATAACCATGTAAGTGAACTCATCCAGTAGACCTTGTTCAGGCACAGCCCATGACATTAGCAAAAAAAGCATATCAAGCACACAAAAGAAAGAGAAGTGTGTGAAACATTATGACAGAAAAGCTGCTCCGTAGAAATATGTGCCATTGGGGTGTAGACATACCAAATGTAGCTATACAAAGAATACTATAATTGTAAGTTATAATAAGATAAAAGAGGGAAGAATTATACATAATGTTTTCATTAAGTACATTTCTTAACATGGGATGAAACATATTTTTTGGAATAAGCCATTAGAGCAGAAATGCCAAAAGTGAAAAGACCCTAATTAAATAATTTTCTTTACTAATCTTTCATTTAGTTCTGCTCCTTTCACAAACTTTTTTTTTTTTGGGGGGGGGGGTGGCACATGGTAAACAGAAACATCCTTTTAATTTCTTATGCTTCGTTTTAAGTTACTTGTTATACATTGCAGATGCTATTGGTTGCCAGTGTTTCCAACATATTTCTAGTTTACCATTAGACATCTCCACAAGCCAAGAACCACAATGAAGGCAAGAAGCAGGCAACACCAGGAATAGAGAACCGGAATTTATTGAAAACCTTAGCACTTTTGTTAGATTATATCCACAGACTTCTTCAGAGGTATTAAAAACAACAACAACCAATTTACCATTTCTAAGGACACAGTTAATAAGATGTTTGTTAGTGAGATATATAGGAAACCCACTTTTTCTAATGGGTACCTGCATTTTGATAGCTGTCATCCTATACACCCTAAGAAAGGCATTGTTAAGGCACAATTTGTACGCCTTACTAGAATGACTTTGGTAGATGCAGTTTATGCAAGGGGAACTGAAGTTCTTACTAACATTTTTTTATCTAGGGGTTATCCCAGGACCTTGGTTGAGACTATTTGTTCTGAAGTCACAATGAAGTGAAGGTCTGTTTTTTTATCCTCCCCTTCTTTCGGTTTCAGCTGAAGTGACAAATATTCCTGTCTTGAGACTGTTTCTGATCCTAACACTGACTATAATATTTCTTTTATTACTACTTATACCCCTGAATGTGCCCAAATATATAAAATTTTGAACACATATTGGCATACACTTGGTGTTCATGATGAATTTAAGGAAATTTATAACAATGGAATCAGAATGGTATATCGGAGGGGTAGATGTTTTAAAGAAATTTTGGAAAATGTTGTGGATGTAGAAAAGATGGGCTCTTTGAGAAAGAAGGGCACTCATAGATGTGGTTTGTGTAACTACTGCAAATACCGTATTGAATTGGGTAAGGTGTATGTAAATGGGACCTGTATTCGAGTCTCCTTTTATTGTAATTGTAACACTGAGGGCATAGTGTATCTTGTCCTATGTAAATTTCATAGTTGTTTTTACATTGGGACGACACAAAGAAAACTCAGAGTGTATATATGAGCACACTTTAGACATCAGGAAGGGAAACTATAAGAATGCTTTATCCAAGCATGTTGGTGAGAACCCTGGCCATGAATTTGGTTTTTATTGGTATTGACCATGTGGTTAGGAATATGAGGGGGGGGACCTTGGAAAGATTTCTTAGAACTTCAAGAACTTAGATGGCAATTAAAATGAAATGCTTGTGTCTATCCTGGATTGAAGGAATGTGTATCTATCAGTAGTGTTTTAAAACTTCGCTCCTATTATGTGTAAACATTTAAACTGTAGGGGAACATTTTTATTAACAACATTTTTATAATCATTAACTGCTTTATTTACATATTGTCTCATTTAGTATTTTTTACATGTATTATATTTATGTATACATGTGTATATATATATATATATATATATATATATATATATATATATATTAGGTGGATTTTTCCTTTAATCAGTTGTAAACTAATTGTGTCACATGACTGTTTTTGGAGGGATATTTAAATGGTAAAGTGGTTGTTGTTGTTTTTAATACCTCTGAAGAAGTCTCTGGATATAATCTGACAAAAGCACTAAGGTTTTCAATAAATTCTGGTTCTCTATTCCTGGTGTTGCCTGCTCCTTGCCTTCATTATATTTTTAGTTTATATACCTTTTGTGTTAGGGTTGCCAGCAGTCCGGTTTTCTGACAATATGTCCGGTTACAAATTTCACTCAAAACCGGACACGTGAAGTCCAGGTTTTTTGTGCCACTGCCACAGACCCACAATCGGGAACAGCATAGCTAGCCTGCATAAAGCTCTTGTGACAGGCCAGGCCCAAAACAATCACATCCCTGCATAAAACATAAGGTAAAACAGCAATAAAGCTTAACTGCAAACAATAAACTGCATAGTTGCCTGTTATCACTCCAGCAGAAACATCAAAATGTTACACAAACACGCATCTATTACTCTAGTGGTGATCCAAAATCAAATCTATTGCTCTACCCACTTCTTTCAGTCATGCACCACAGTCTCCCCAATCCCTGCACAGCTTCTAGCATAGAGCGACCATTTTTCTGACTGAGCGATCATGTGTCCTCACCCAAATCGTTGCTCCTGATCATGTGGTGGGACTAAGAGAGTGCACGAGATACATAGGCACGCTGACCCCAATTTTAGAAAGAGGTACTTCCTGAAGTGTTTGAATGCTGTTCTGCAAATTGTCAGACAGAGCACCGTTAACAGAATTATTGTTTTCGATTTATAATACAGCCTCCTCCTCAGGTACAAATTGTTGCCACAAAAGGCATGAAATCCACATATGGAAACTGGAAAGATATCAAAATCGTGTTCTTGTAGGCCTGCTTACAGCTTACTGCTTTTTGTCAACCTCAGTGACAGTCAGCTTTATAGTATTAGCTTAATAATTCGCTGCCAAGCACGGGCCCACACAGTAAGTAATTTGTTAGCTTTTCAAGTTTTTAACCAAAGATATTACGCCTCAAATGAAATCTCCTTGTTTAGAATTTAGAAATTCTATAAATCATTGTAGAAGAGAAAATAGAAAAACTCATCGTAACAATGATGACGAGTCACTCCTCGTCTCGGTGTTCCTACTTTGAGGTATGTATCATATTAGTGTTTAAATGGATGCGTGGGCCACTGGCCTGCAGGGAGAACTGAGTTGCCCATGTTACATAGTGGTGTTTTAAAATATAGCAATGTCCACGGACATTATAGAGTGTTTGTCCTTTATTCTGCTTTTTCATTTTCAGCTATCGTGTATTCGCACATTTCCACCTGTAGTCCACTCTGACACATATTTTGCTGAGATGCAGGATATATATTGCATATAACAAAGGCAAACAGTTGGATTTTATTATGTATCTTGCAGCTAAAACTTATGGAGAAAAGGTGAGCAATACACTGATGCAGTGGTCAGCGTCGTTGCCTCATAGCGCTTGGTTTGTATATGTGTATGGTCTCCATTAGAGACATGCATTATGTGAATTGGTATTCCTTGTTTATAGGTGTGCATGTTTAGGTGCAATATATGGATAAACATGTGCCTGCATCTTCTGATGGACTGGCATTCTACCCAGGATTAGTTTATCTGCCTGGTTTCTGCTGAGTGCTCCCCATCTTCTGCAGTCTTTATACATGTAAAGTGGATGTTAGAAATTGAGTGAATGTTATTGCAGAGTTGCTTACTGTTCCTTGTTATCAGTTTCCCCATCATTCATTATGTGTCCCCTAGACACTGCCGAAAGGGTTTTTTATGTACTGTAGTCTGTGAACAAGCAATTATTTAAGCATAACTTTGACCAATAGGTGGGAAATTGGAAATAATTCCTGTTGCCACCTATCCATTTTTTTTCTGGACTATCCACAAATCAAATCAATTCTCTGGTAGTCAGGAAAACACTGTACAAACTCCAATATTCTGTTTCACAAAAGGAAACAGACTATCAGTGTTTGTTAAATTGGCTGATTTGCTGTGCTATTTTACAGAAAAGCATAGTAAATCAGCTGAAAGCAGGCATCTGGAACAGAAAAAGAGGGCGTTCCCATCAGCGGATGTCATGGTGATGTCACACAATAGGTGGAGCGTGGATGGGAGAGGGGGTGGGAATGGGTGGAGTTATGGGTGATGCGAGGGGTGTGACCTTAGTCCGGTTTTAGCAACATAGAAAGCTGGCATCCCTATTCTGTGCCCATAACCTATTTTCCTCTCAGCCTTGGAATTTTTTGATGTGTGTTGTTTGTGAATGCATTGCAAACTGTCTCAGTGTCTCATGCCTTTTTGTTTTTCTTTTCTCCTTTGCTCAATCTGTGCATGTAAGCCTCACATGTTATACTGTAGTTGTGATTTTCTTTGTCTCTTTTGCTTCCTTGAAAGTAACAGCATTTTCTAAAAGTCATTATTTTAAGCTGTTGCTAAAAGAAGATACCTTTACGTCTGTGCAAATGTGCATACCTTTCAAATTCTTTAACCAAGGAGCCTGGACAAATCCAAAAATAGTGGTGGGAAAAAGACCCAACATCATGCACATATTTTAAATATTGCTCTTAGAAAGTTACTAGAATAACACGTTTTGGATAAACTTGCACTTTTTGAAGAATATGAAGTCTGAAACTCAAACTTTTTGTCATTATTTACTGACTTCACTCCTCAATGATTTGCCAGAAAGCCAAATACCTTAATGAGGAACAGACCAAAAATATGAGGCAAAATCAGGATATTTAAGAAGTATTCTTCAGTATGAGTCAGAATTCAGTTTGCAGAAATATAAGGACAATATCAAATCTAGTTACATGGTATTCTGAGACCCAGTTACTATGTTATGCAAGTATGTAAGACAAGACTTCTAGTTAGTTTATCAAAGTCTAGACTGATGGAGCCCAGTTTTTTTTTAAATAAGAACAATAGCATGTTTTCCATTCTGATAGGTTTTTTTTTTTGACATCCTGATACAAATAATTTGGTAATTTAAAGTAATTTGCATTTCTGGTTCATAGGTTAGTGTTCCACTGTTGAGCCAGAGAACCATTAATAGCCTAACCAAAATATTTCGTATTACGGGTAGTAATTGACCTGACTGATTTATACCTAGTTTCAATTTCATTCATTGAGGGCTTGTAGTGCCAGATCTGGAGTGTATTTAAGACTGTCCAGCCATTCGTCCAGGTTATACTTAAAACAGGGTCAAGAATTATTTTGCTTTAAATGCAAAGAAAGTCTGTTCCATAAAAGAGAGATTCTCTGGGATATATAGCTCATCAGGAGGTCCTATTTATGTTTTGGTACAAGTCTTCAGCAGATGTTTAAGATGTTATTAGTTTTGTGGATATACATGATGTCACATAAGACTACATCCTTTGAGACTTTGTAGGGTAGATGAAGGTCCCCTTTCAAGAGACTGGAGGAAATAGACTGGACTTTAAGGTAGCTGGAGTAGCTCAAGGAAGACATGTCCTCAATTATCTTAGTGAGAAGACGGTGTGGTCTCTGAAGCTGGGTTTTATGCTTACACAAGTACATAACAAAGGAACCATTATAGTTTATTATAAGCCTGATGAGGGAGGAGTAAATAGGGAAGATAACTTAGTAGATCTAAAATAAATACTTCTGGTGATTAGTCTGGCTAAATAAAACTATTTTCTAGCAGCAGTAGGTACATGGTGATCAAAGGATAGTTTGTCAATGAAAGTGCCAAGGTCCCTAATGTGGTGGGCATATGGGTGCCCAGTTTTGCCAAAACTGTTGCATTTCTTGACATTTTGCTTTAGGCTGTGGTCCAAGCACCACTTATAGGTGTATGCTAGTCCCTCCTAAAGAAAAGAACTAGGCTGTTTATACAGTCAACCTTGATGACATCTCTGAACTGCCTATTATTAAGTATAGTTCAAGTGTTGTTCTGTTAGTAATTCGTACTAACATTCTACAGCAATTGCTATACAAAAAGATATGTATGTGTATTGTAGGCTTGATTCATCATTTATATCTCTTGAAGCAATCAAAGATTTTGCTTTTGATCATTAAACTTTAGCAATTTATGTAAGTTTTCTTAAGTCAGTCCTTGGTGCCGCATCCTATAATGAAAACTAGTGATAGATTCCCTCAGAGCACCATTTATATGTATATCCAGTGTACTGTTTCAGATATTTCATTTTAGACCACACCGTCTTGGAGGGCGGAGCATGCTGTGTTGTACCAAACCATCTATCAGACACAGTGTAGCGATGTTTCTGCCTACCTAAAGGAACAACATGACCTATACTAGTGGATACAATATTTTAAAGGAAGAGGACGAACATCTTGCATCTCTCTTTTTCTAAAGCAAAAATAAAACATTTTGTGTGGTGGAATTTTGCAATGTATTGTGTTGATATTTTGTGCAACAGCATAGTTTGTAGGTTAAGGGGTATGTTATATAGTCGTAGAACTGAAGACTTCTATCCAAAACCCATAATACCTTAAAATAGTAGTAAAACGGGTACTACGCATAACCAAATGTCTTGCATTTTAAAAGCCACAAAAACAAAAGGTCTTTACCAAGGGGAAACATGTAGACTTCCTTTCTACATAATCAAAATGTTTGATGGCATATACCACTGTCACTCAATTTTTCCCCTCAGTTGTATTTGGCTATCACTTAATTGACTCCTCCCACTGCCCATGCAGTTTGTGGAAGGTTCAGTCTAAAATAAGATATCACCCTGTTTCTTTGGATAAAAAAAAAGTTAGCAAAGTCAAGTACATTGCGCATTATCTGTATTGTAGGTGATGATAACTGTTAAGAGTCCTGGTGGGTTGATATAGCCAACATGTGAGCACATAGTTGCCAAGCAGGGAGTTTGATACCTGTAGTAACTGTGTAGCTCAGCCTGATATTTCAGTAAGGCTTGGGCAACCTTTGCAAGCAAGTCATTTTTTTGGCTCCCTGCACTGCTGGAGTTTTAAAAACAGAAAATAAGCAAGGGAAATAATTTTATTTAATTTATTTGTATCTGCACTTATTTTTCAGCTGTTTAGATCTGCTTTCTGTAGTGCCCGTTTTGTTTGTGCAATTTAGTTACTGTTTTGATTTCCTCTTTTAAGAAATCTGTAGACCAGTTTTTCCTAACGCTCCCACCCATTTCCTGTTGTGCATTGCAAAGTTGGTGGCTTTTGAGTTGTCTTCTCCAACTCTAAATTTAGCTTTATAAGCCCCACCCCATTTTATGTCATCTGATCACTCTACTGGGCACTTGAAGAACCAAACTGAGAAGGCCTTCCCCTTAGACTCTTAAACGCTGAGTTAGCCTGTACTGTGTTTTATACCACACCTCTCACACTGAAATATGTTGAGTTTTACTACGTTCTTTCTAGTTGCTTTTAAAATCTCTTTAACACCTGGGACTAGACAGACTATCAATTATTGGAAAGCTTGGGAACTGCTTTTCAAGAATTGGATTAGGAGTAGTGCTTCTATTTTTTTCCTGGTGAGAGAAGGAGCAAAGGGCCATTTTATTATTTTTGAAGACTGCTGTCATATTTTCAAATGATTTATTGCATTTTTCTGCATTTTTTCGATATAAATATATTAACTTTTCTTTGGTCTAGTTGCTGCCAGTGTGCTTTGAAATTGCTTTTATTGTATTTGCACTACGTTATTTAATTGATCATTACTGATTTATTTAATTGATCATTACTGATTTATTGCATTTAAAGAGCTTCTAAAGTACTTTTGATTAAAAAAAGAAAGCCTTCTCTTAAGTGCTGCTGTGTCTGCATATAAATCACTATTTTTTAGGGAATAAGTTGTTTTGTTGTTGCATTGCACTTGAGGGTTCCTTTTTTGCTTTGCTTTGTGCTTTTAAAGTAAGTGGGCCAGATCATCCATCTTGTGGCAGAAGGTGTTTACCTGGTCTTTTTGAGTTGAATTCAGAAGAGCTCAAAGTGTAGTTGTTTAATTGTGAGAATGCTCAGGGGTTAGATTTCAGTTTATTTTCTGTTGCTAAAAGTTAAGCAGATGTTCTTCATGTTTCACTGTTGCAGTCATCAACTGTGGGTTATCCCTGCTGTGATAGCCCTTAGCCGGCCCGAATACTGGAGTCAATGTTTTTCTGCCTCGGCTGCTGTCGCTTGCTGGCTGATGCTAGGTCATCAGTGCTATAAAGGAAGGTAGACGACACCATTACATCAGTCTTTCTTGCCGTGCAGCCTATAGCGGAAGCAGTTCGTAAGTGTGCCAGTCGTCACTACCAGAGTTTGAATTACAGCTGAAAACGTCTAAAGCTAAGTACCCTTTTGGGGATCCTTTTTTCTTGCACTAACTGATGTCCGAAAAACTTAACAACTGTCTCACCTGTGGAAAGAAAATACCACACCGACACTTCCATTCATACTGCATCACTTGTTTAAGCTCTGACCACGATGTTCCCTGTTGCTAGTTCTGTGCCCTCTTTAATGCTAGAACCATTCATCGTGGAGCTCTTTTTGTAGCCAGGTATTTTTGCCTTTGGTCTAAAATGGGGTCCATCAGCCAACAATCCATGGACATTCCGAAAACAAATAAGGATAAAGATAGAGACAGACCACACAAGGCTAAGCCTTCCGACAACTCTACTGCTAAGCTGCTCGTCAGTTCTTTGGAATTCAGTGAGGTGACTTCGCAGCCCCTGATGCCTAATTCGATACCTTTGTAGGCCTCTACTGAAACCCTTTCAGAGTCCAATATGCTGCAGAAATCTCCTTCGTCTTCCGAGCCTTTGGTTGTCTCTGCCTTGGTTGGGTCTGAAGCCATGAAGCAGGCACCGGCTTCTGAGGAGGATTTTCACACTACAGAATCCAGACAAAAACTGATGTCTTCTCCTCCAAATACCATTTCTCTCAGACCAATGGATACTCTGGGGCCTAGAGGCAAGGCCACTCCTAGGAAAACTACCTCTAGCCACCATTTTACTCCTGCTCCACCACCCCAAGCTCAAATGCTTAAAATGGGGGAGGATCTTATCACCCTTATCAGAGGTAGTCAGGCTGCACCTTCTGATTATTCAGATTTTGAAGAGGAACAACAACCTCTTACTGCTTATGAGGATTCAGATGCAGAGTAATCCATTCCTTCTGTCTCCCCACCAGAAGATCTTTCCTTTGGGGAACCCTTCACACCCTCAGGGAACATTTCCACTGGGAATCCCAGGACTTCCCTCAGTCTAAGAAAAGACTAAGAGAGTTTCTAGACCTGCCCCAGCACAGACCCTTGGCCATCCCTCCTATCTTAGAGGTGGTTGATGATGTCTTCCATGAATACAGCTTAACTCCTGATGCCCTCCCACCTGCTCCCAGAAAACCTGACTGGTATTACAGAGCACCAGATTCTCACAAGTACCTGTACAGAAATCCTGCTGCAGACCCTGAGGTCATTGCCCAGGGACTAAAAGGAGCTAAGGCCAGTTCTGCAAAGAATCCTACTCCTTCTGACAAGGACTCCAGAGCTGTGGACAGATGGGGTAAAAAGGTATACAGCTCTGCAACCTTAGCTATCCGAGCACTCGGTTATCAATTCCACATGTTAAAATATCAACAACATACTTTGGAACTATTAAATCAAAAGATTTCAACCTTTCCTGACTGTGCCAATTTGAAAGAGTTAGCAGATTTACTGCACTCTGCTTGTCAAGTGGCTAAACAATCATTACACTGTGGATATGATGCCCTAGAAGCCTCAGGCAGGGTAGCAGTATCAGGATCTGTCAATAGGAGACATGCATGGTTGAAGGAACAACCTCTCCCTGATCATGTCAAATCTAAATTACTTGATGCACCCTTGGATAAGGACCGGTTGTTTGGAGTAAAAGCAGAAGGGGTGCTTCAAAAGATGGAAGACAAAGCAAATTCTATGCAAACAGTAAACGATTTCCTTCAGGTACAACCTCTTAGGTTCAGCAGGAATTTTCCCTCAAAATACTGGTCCTTTCCTGCACCTAGCATACAGGGGTAAAGTAAGCTCCGCAGGGGCAGACCACCCAGAATCCTATCCCAGGGACAGCAGAGAACCAAACAGTGGACCACTTCCACTTCAAAGGCAGGGAGTTCTAAGCCATCCCTCTATGGCAATGACTCCCTTTCCCCCCTCTGCCCTCTTTTCACTCACCAAAAACTAGAATGAAGACTCTCCCTCTGCAAAGGAAATTATCTTTCTGTAACAAAGGACCAATGGATCTTAAAGATCATTTCTCAGGGATACAAATTTTCCTTCAACAAACTCCCAGTTCCAAGAGGGTACCCAGACTTACCTCCAAATCAGTGGGCAGAGGCATTGAAACAAGTCCAAACTTTCATATCCAAGGGGCAGTAGAACCTGTCCCCTCAGATCAAACAGGCAAAGGCTTTTATTTCAGACTATTCCTTGTTCCCAGAAAAGAGGGCACGGCACCCCATCTTGGATCTATCCATTCTGAACACCTTCCTGGTGGTTCCCAAATTCAAAATGCTAACTTTGCAGCATCTGCTGCATATGCTGTCTGGTTAGTTACCCTAGATCTAAAAGATGCTTACTCCACATTCCCATAAGGGAATCCTGCAGGAAATTCCTTCGCTTCAGAGCAGGTTCACAACACTCAGTTCTCTGTGCTACCCATTGGCTTATCTACTGCTCCCAGGGTATTCACCAAATGATTAGCCCCGGCCATAGCTTTTTGCAGACAGAAAAATATACAAATTTACCCTTATCTGGATGACTGCCTCATTCAGGCAGATTTCAAAGAAAAGCTCCTCAAGGACCTCCTGTTTGTCAAAACCCTTCTAACCTCCTTTGGGTACACCATCAACGTGAAGAAATCAAGGCAAACACCCTCCAGGAAGATACTTTTCTTGGGAGTACTGCTGGACACAGCATCCCAAGTGGCCTTCCTATCCCCAGAAAAACAGAGCTTCCTGCCTCTCTATTTTTACTCTATTTTTACTCAGCTGGCTTCCAGAAGTCATCCCACTGCGAGGAAGTTCCTGCAAGCCTTGGAGTACATGGCATCTTGCATCCTTCTGATTCTTCTGGCCAGGCTTCACATGAAAAAACTTCAGTGGTACCTAAAGAACCTTTGGTATCAGCACTCTCAACTTCTAGAGACCTCTCTACCTCTGATCCCCTGTATAAGGGCCAAGTTTCTCTGGTGAGCAGGGGCCTGTGCCCAGAACAAGGGTCTTTCCTTCATCTTCCACCCAATCGGGCAGACCATTACCACCAATGCCTCAGACATAGCTTGGGGCACTCACCTAGAAGGCAGGTGCACCCAAGGTCTTTGGGATGCCCACCACCTTCCCTTCCACATGAACCAGAAGGAAATGATGTCAGTACAAAAGGCTCTGACATCCTTCAAACCCTATCTCAGGCCAGGGGATCTCCTTATCCAAACAGATAATACCACAGTAACAGGGAGGGACCCAAACTTACCCTCTGTTGCAGGCTAGCCATGAACCTCTGGCTAGCGGCCTCTTCCATGGGAATACAGCTGATAGCACAATATCTACCAGGGATCAACAACACCCTGGCAAACCACTTAAGCAGAAACTTACTGGACCCCCACAAATGGCAGCTCCACAGAAAAATCTTTTACAAATCACTCGGGCATGGGGGACTCCAGAGGTGGATCTCTTTGTTTCGCACCCTAACCATCAGCTGAAAAAATTCTGTACCAGGGAGTATCACGACCTAGTGTGGAAGGTGGATGCCTTGACCTTTCCCTGGAACACCCTCTTTGTGTACGCATTCTCTCCTCTACCTCTCATCACCAAGGTACTGATCAAAATAAGGGAGGAGAGACCAAAGGCTATCATCATTGTTCCAGATTGGCCCAGACAACATTGGTACCCCTTACTGCGCATCCTGACCTTACAGCCTCCCAGGCAGCTTCCCCTAATCTCAGACCTCTTAACTTGGGGGAGGGGGGATGCTGCAACCAGACTTGCAGACTATCAAACTACCAGCATGGCTAATACTCTAAAGGCAAACAAAGGGCCTCTGTTAAGGAAACAGGTCCTAGACATTATGACAGAGGCCAGAAGGCCCAGCACCAGAAAATCTTTTGCAGGAAAATGGAAAAGATTCTGCTCCTGGAGCCAATCTAGAGGGGGCAGTACCTCGCAATCTTCCATCCCTCTTATGCTGGACTACCTAGCAGAGCTACTTAATAAGTGGCCTCTCCTTCTCCTCTATTAAAATCCTCGCCTCAGCCATTTCAGCTCATTTTGATGCAGAATAGCCACTGTTCTCCCATCCTTTGATTAAGCAATTTCTTAGAGGGGCTTTCAATATCAGACCTCCCAGAAGGCCACCCACTCCAGCCTGGGACCTGACTTATGTTTTGGAAAAGCTAACTTTACCACCCTTCGAACGCAGACCTAAGATACCTCTCATGGAAGACTGCTTTTCTCCTAGCTATCACCTCAGCCAGAAGGGTTTCAGAACTTCATGCACTGATGGCCCTTGAGCCCTTCATCATCTTCCATGCAGAGAGGGTCTCCCTGAAGACTAATCCCTCCTTTATGCCCAAGGTGGTATCTAATGTAACTCTCAACCAAGCCATATATCTACCCACTTTCTTTCCTAACCCACAAAACAAGGGAAGGAAGAATTCTGCACTCACTAGACGTGTACAGACAGCTCAGATACTATCTGGACCATACCAACCCCTTCAGGAAAACAGACCAACTACTTGTCAGCTTTGCCCCAGGGGCAGAGGGGAAGTCCATTTCCAAACAAACCATTTCCAAATGGATATCACACTGTGTCCATTTCTGCTACAGTATGCATGGGACCCCCCCCACTCCAAAAAAAAAAACATGTACCCGTGAATTACCACATAGATGGCAGTACACTAAACACCAAAAGTGTGATGAGACATGGGGACATAGGTGAACAGTGGTCTCACCTTCGATAACCACATCGCCACAACAGTCAGGAAATCCTTCTATGTGGCACACCTCATCACTAAGGGCTTTTCATCCAGAAAAAAAGGAGATCATTGTCTCACTGTACTCATCCCTCATTAGACCCGTTATAGAATACAACACCCTGTTTGGTATGTACCTCTCAAGACATCTGCAACAAGTGGAAAGGCCACAGCAATACCTCACTAAAAGAATCACAGACCTAAAGCAGATGCCCTACGCTGACCACCTTAAAAAACTCCAGCTATACTCTGTCACATATCGTCTACTCAGAGGCGATCTCTGCTTAACATACAAGGCCATGTCAAACCCAGAGCTGTTGGACATGCTACACTTAAAGAAATCCCAATCCCTCAGAGCCACATGCTCCAGGGATCTAAACCTTGTTATCACAATAAACAAAACATGCTGGAGGGATAGGTTCCTGACCCACAGACTCCCCAGACTCTGGAATAGACTGCCCATACATGTCAAGCAGAACGCCTCTTTGGCCTGTTCAAAAGGAGCCTTGATGATTGGATGCGAGAAAGGAAATTCACCCCGGGGATCCAAGGAAGTAAATAGTGTGGGAAAAAATAGCCAGGGAATTGTTATGGCTAGGCTTGTATAGGCCCTAGGGCTGATAGCCTAGTACCAACCTACAAGTCTATTCAAATGCATTCCACTAGGGCATCCTCCACTCCACAGCATTCCTCAGAGGAGTTTCCACCAGGGACATCCTGGAAGCTGCCACCTGAACTTCTGTTCGTACATTTACCAAGCATTACCACCTACCTCTATTTTCTAAGGCTAGGGCAGGGTTTGCCTCTGCAGTTCTGCTGGGCATGCCAACCCATTCCTAGGTCTCTTACTAATCCTACCACCTCTGTCCTCAGCTTTGGGAATCCTCCCACAGGTGATGACTGCAACAGTGAAACATGAAGAACATAGTACAGTTGTGTAGCCTTGTCATAAATGTAGATGTTCTAGTGTATTCACAGTTGCAGTCCTGGTTTCCCACCCCCTTCCCCCTTATATATTCTTTCTTTAGGTAGACATAAATGATGAAATGGCATCGGCTGCCTTCCTTTATAGCACTGACGACCTGACGTTAGCCAGCAAGTGACAGCAGCCAATGCAGGAAAACATTGACTATGGTATTCGGGCCGGCCGAGGGCTACCACAGCAGGGAAAACCCACAGGTGATGACTGCAACAGTGAATACACTCGAACATCTACATTTATGGTAAGTGTACACTACTGTACTTTTTGAGTGGAGCTACACACTGCACAGCAGCAGTTGGCAGTGCCCTGTATACACACATACACATACTTGGACAGTAAAGTTTACCAGTATAGCTAGCTTGTACATCTAGCAGCACTAATACCATTTCTTAGCACTTTCTAACTCTACTCCCTAACCATGGAGACCTCTGCGTAACTCTGTCTTCAAACCATAAGAGCCTACCTTAAGTCAGGTCCAGACAACATGGATATGCAATTTCCAAACATCTCTCTAGCCAGCTTGGTAGATGTGGGCATCCTGATTTAATGTAGTAATTGTCTCATGTTCAAAGACAACCTTTTCCTTAAAGAAGCTAACACAATGTGTGAGAGATGTATATACAGAATTTCCTTGGAGGCAAAAATCTCACTTGCAAACAAGGTTAAGATAGTGTTCAGCACACACATCGGCCATCTTAATAAGATGATCTTATATGTATAAGACACTAAAAAGCAATCTTCCCAATCCTCAAAGATCTCCTAAGCCATCAAATGGTAAGATTTATCCTCAGCAATCTCTAAAGTACACAGCAAAAGCAACACCAAACACCTCACATGTGCTTACACCCAATGGATCCCCAAGAAAGAAGCGTGTAAGGCAAGCAAACACTTTACCCAGGACTCTTGTCATAGCGGACTTCATTGTATGACACAAAGATGCCCTTCTTATCAGACTAGACAAGGAGAAAATAACAATTAGTTGCTTATCTGGAGCCAGGATCTGCCAGGTTATGCATGCACTCAGGTCAGTGCACCACAGGTACCAGTATGATTCTGTCAAAGTCCATGTGGGTGTAAATGACCTGAGATGTACCTCACTGGGCTATATGAAGAGAGACCTTATGGATCTCTCTTAATATGTATTTCAGACGGTTGTGATCTTTGCATTGAACAGCATTCAATCTTCAAGGATGATGCCACAGTACGAACAAAAGGTAATTGACTTTAACAATTTTCTTAGTTTGTGGTATCATTCCAGTAGGATTCAACATTTGTCAGCATGGGAGGATATGGTTAATGGACCACATTGCTTTGCCAAGGATGGTCTCCACCTGGTACCCTGGGCTTCCAAATATTGACTAAAACTTTATCCACCCCTTACAGCCTGTTTTAGGCAATGTCAAATTGACAAAACTACCTGCTTAGCAAACAAAATCAAAAGGAAACTAGAGATGTTACTCCTTAATCCTAGGAGCCTTAACAAGAAGCGCCACATGTACTAGCTCTCCTCAGTCTGCAGAATATAGACATCTGTATGTTTACCTGGAGATGGTCTGAAGCTGCAGTGAGTGCTGTGGCAATGCAAGGCTTCAGTGCCTTTCAATCATTTAAACCATCAGCTGCACAGACAGAGACTAACGGAGATGGCTTGAGCTACTTTAGCAACAAATATAAATCTAGGTTGGGTAAACAGAATGATGTCCTGGGGTTCCTCCTCATGCAAATTGCCATGAAGTCCCTTACCGTATTCTATCAAGATATAGGTCACCATCTGTGCCCCAAAAATCCCATTACATTGCCTCTAACATGCAGGTATAATGTTTCCTGGATTTTATTACCACAAATACCCTTGACCAGATAGTGCACACTCCAACCACAGGTTCAAAGAAACTAGACCTAGTAATCTCCAGTGTGGGAGAGCACTGCACCCCCCCCCCCCAGGTCAAGTCCTCACTACTGAACTTGGATCACAAAGCTGCCCCTTCAAAGTAAAAATCAATATGGAAAACCCAGTAAAAGCCTCTACAACTAGGATGTAGTTTGCATTGGAATAGTTCCTATTAATTGACAGTTTGCCAAAATTCACTGCCTCTCTGAAACCTTATTTCACAGCAACCTATGCAGAATTGTTCACAGAAACCCTGTACAGCCATGTGAATGGCTGCAAAGAGGCTGCTGTACCTACCAGAAGTAAATTCAAAACTAATCACACTGGTGGGATCCTAACTTTAACACGGAAAATGTCATGGCCAAAATCAGAAACAGCAACCCTCATAATGGCAAGAGCTCATTAATTAAATTAAAAAAAACTAACAGGAATAATTAAATGCAACAAGGCCAGTTAGGAGGTCAAGGTAGCCTCTCAGGCTAAAGACAACCACAAGGTGTTCTATAGCTATGCCCAAAAACGTAAAGGTAACACACAGCAGGGTGCTGAACTGATGGTAAAAGTTACCTCCTCACCAAGCAGAGTGACCTAGCGATCTGTTGGCTAACAAATTTAGCTCTAAATGCACCCCCCACTATCCTCCTGCCTCCCCCCATGAAATCCCTACTTAGCATAACCCCCTAACTATTAACAGGGAGAGGGTCATCATGGCAGTTGCTAAGGCCAAAAGCACAGCCAACATCCTGGGTTGCCTCTTAAAGAACCTGAAACATGGCCCCTTAAGTCACTTTTCAACTGCAGCCTCAGAATTGGCTATGTACCAGGTTAATGGAATACTGTAATGGTTAACCCTCTTCACAAGGCTAGGCCATCAACCGACCCTGGAAATTACAGCCCCATTAGTCTGACTAGTCTAATATGCAAAATCATGGAACAGATTATTATAGAAATGATCAACAAAGATATTGGCAACCTATAGACACAGGACCCATCCCAGTTTGATTTTGTCAAAGAAAGGTCATGCCTGCTTAACCTGATAGATGTCTTTGAGAGGGTCACCAAGGCATTGGATGAGGGGAAAACAGGGTTTACCACCAACCTCTACCTGGCTAAGGCATTTGATACAATACCCCACTTACGTATGGTTGACAAACTCACTGAATTATACATAAATCCCTACAGAATTCACTGGATAGCCAGGTGGCTCACAGATAGAATCCAAGAAGTCAGGATTGGTGAGATCACCTCCACCAAAGACTGGTAACCAGCAGAGTACCTCAGGGCTCAGTGCTGGGCTCACTCCTGTTTGGTATCTTGTTCTTGGAGGTCAAGGCTAATGTCAAGGTCCTCTGGCTCACCAAGTTTGCAGATGACTGCAGATTTGGAGCTATCATATATTCCCCATGACATTAACATCCTGCAAAAGGATCTAACATGGACAAATGAATGGTGCCAAAGCCATGGATTAAAACTCAATGCCAAGAAGTGCATTATAATGCATTTTGGGAAAAAGTCCACCCAGGTTAATTACTCTGTCGTAAGACACCCTTAAGACCTGACCTAGTAGCTATGGACCTGAAAACATATGAAGTCAATAATCTGGCCTTTGACTAACACATAGTCAGGGTAGTAAGAACATCTTTCTGTGTTGCCCAAATTATAAGTAAGGTTATGTTATCCAAATCCAAAGAAGTTATAGTACCACTTTACTCAGCCCTTTTCAAACGCATCATTGAGTACAATGCCCCCTTTCAGCATGTAATTGACCAGGCATAAGCAACAGTTGGAATGCCCATAGAGGTTCCTCACCAAAAGATTTCAGGGTATTAACACTTTGTCCTGTACAGACAGGGCTTTAAGGCTATTTATATACTCAGTCTTCTGCAGGTTACTGAGAGGCAAACTATGCTTGGCAAATAAGGTATCTTCAGATCTACAAAATGAATAACTCCAGAAACATTATATCCAAAGATTTAAAGTTTGCTTGAGATATAAACAGAACAATCTGGTGAGACAGGTATGTGCCTTAATTCTCTGGAATAGGCTCCCCATTCATGTGAAGCAGAGTCCATCCCCAACCCTATTGAAACATAGCCTTAACCATTGAATGGAAATCGAAAATGCACCCCTAGTCTGGCCCCCATGTCTCTGATAGACAGAGACTGACAGTAAATATTCCATGACTAACATACCTCCCCCTCAACTAACCTTTAGCAACCTTCTAACATACCACTCTAATTAGGAACCCTTATTATATGGGGACATAATTAGTTTGGATTGCATGACTAGACTTATAAATGTCCTGGTGGTCATTAGCATAGTATATACGTATGAACCTATAAAACACTACATAAACAAAAACAATTTCTTTTATTGTCCATATATTGCATATGCAAGATCATACATGCCATCTTTTGAAATGTCAGGGAAAAATGTGGCCATCTTCTTCATAGACTTTAGATCCTACCCAAACTCCCAAAGAAAACAAAACAGAGTAGCTCACAGGCATGTCCTTGAGCATTCCTGACAGAATTTACCAGTCATGGGTCCAACTGTGATTTCATAGCTGTGAATCTGCATTCACATTATGTTTTCTGCTGATTTTTCTTCAGTGAAGAGGTCAAATTCCATGTATTTGTAGTATCTTGAAACAGCTCCAATTCTGTCATGTTTGTACACTATATGTTAAAAACAGTTTAGTATTATGTTATCTTCTCTGATCTGAATTAACTAACAGAAGAGAAGCCCTCTACCACCAGATATATATTTTTTGAGTTCTTTACTTTTCACTGTGATTTCTTCCAAACGACAAACCTGATTTGGAGATGAAGGCTTTTATTGGCTGTGTAAACTGTAAGAAATTATTGCTCAGATGAAAGTTCCTTATTTAATATATTTTCACCTTTCTGTCAGTGTATTGTATTTTTAGATGAGTTTAATTGTTGAATAGGCACACAGTGGGTTGTGATGTCAATATGGGTGGCCATGGTGGTGCAGCCTTACAGTAAGAGGTACTCTGGTTCGATCATTGGCTGGGGTGCTTTTTTGTGGAGTTTGCATGCCCTCCCTATGGTCGCGTGGGTTTCCTCCAGGTGCACCAGTTTCTTCCCACATCCCTAAGACATGCTGTGGGTGAATTGGACACTCTAAATTGACCCTAGGCATGTGTGTGTGTGTGTGTGTGTGTGTGTGTGTGTGTGTGTGTGTGTGTGTGTGTGTGTGTGTGTGTGTGTGTGTGTGTGTCTTCAGTGGAAGGTTGGGCGCCGGGCTGGCAACTCGACACTGTAAAACTCTACTGCCAATCATGACCGGACAGGTGATCCGCTGTGGCGACCCCTAACTGGGAAAAGCCGAAAGAAGAAGAAGGGTTGTGATGTGCATTTACTTTGCATAATTGAATCACACAGAAAATAAAGACTGGGGTCTGTATTAATCATAGCAAGTAGTAAGCCAACATGGCAAGTTACCAAAATAATGTGTGTTATGTTTACATAAAAATATTTATCTTTATTATAAGAGAGATACCAACCGATAATGCTTCTGACATCTAGGCCAGTGAGTTTTTGATCTAGCAGTGGTAAACACGTCTTACAGTTTTCTAAACAGTTGTAACTGTGCAGTTATTTTGTAATATATTTCACCCCCTAGGTTCCAAATAATCGACAGACATTTTCAGCAAAATTTGCAGGCTTTCTCTAAGGTTTTGCTGTGCAACATCTGAAGATGTTGTATTGCAAAGGAGAATGTAGTATAGGGGAAGGTTTTGGTAGTGGGTATATTAGGGAACTTGGCTCCCTATTTCACCAAGGGCTAATAAGTGAATAATTTGTACTGAAATGGTTCATCAAATAAATGGGAATTATTTTATATTCCATACCCACTGCATATCATTTGACTGACAAATGATGTTATTTATTTACTATTGCTACTAAAGTATGTAATCTGAGTCTAATATAGTATGAGAGATAACTAATTTCCATGTTTAATATTGTAGGTGAAACAGCTGATTTTCATTTAAATGTCATTTTTTATTAGATAATAGCAAAAAAAAAAAACTAACAAATGCCATCTGGGTTTGGTCTAGAATTTTATGCTCCATAGTGTGGTGAAAACAGTAATGTAATAATTGATTTAATAGCAGAAGTAAAGGTTAAAAGAAGGAACATGATCAAAATATATGCTTCTAGGAACCAGTATTAATAAACAGATTTATAGATTGTTGTACTTTATATGGAATTCAAACAAATTTTATTAAAAACCATTTACTCAAAAGGTGTACCAAATGAAAATAATGAACTCCAAGGTCGCTGCTGTTCAGTCAAGGGTAGAGGCCTTACCAGAACAGCCCTGTTTGAGGGTTTACAGTTTGGCCTCTTATGAATTAATATCCAATTGACTCTTGAGAACCTGTCCATCTGCTGTTTACAAGTGGTGAAAAAGCTATTTTTACCAGAATGTATAAAAAATAAATCCATTTTTCTTTCTATCTTTACATGCCTGCTATGAGGATTGGTAGTTTTATTTCCTTTTTGATTAACTTCCCCAGTAAAGTATTCAAGTGTTTGTTAGGAAACCACCAGTACTAGCTTCCAGAATAAATTTTATTAGGTTTAACCTTTCTGATGACACTGATAAATTTGTAAAGTAGGAAAAATACTATAGTCTTAAAGACAGCCTAAATAATGAGAGTTAAGGTGTGGACAGCATTGTTTTAATAACTAAATAATAATTAAATTAATTCCCTTAATGAACAAAAGTTTGGATCCACCATCTAATGACAATGATAAGTAGTCATCTGTGATTTATAATTAGAAAAAGCAACTCGTTTACTTGTTCTGGATAGCTTTTCTTGAAATTTATGTCAGTGCTAACTAAACATTACTTATGCTGAGGGAGAGGATTTGGGCAGTATAGCCCAAAGAATAAAGACAATGAGCTTATAAAAGGCTTCACCCAGAAATCCTGTATGTTATTCTTTAGTCTTCATATGGATAGTATGTCACCATGAACAAAACAATTAATCAGGTAAATGTTTCCTGGTTGTCTCCAAAAGCAGGCACCTGTCCCTAGTTGAACTTGGCTGATTGGCAGACTCCTAAAACATGCTATGTAGAGCAGTGTTTTCAGGTGCCAAGGCTGTCTACATTAAAGGGTTAATGAGGTTAGGTGTCGCCACATTCAACATGCTTCCAGTTTTCTGAACATTTTAGGCATACTTAGTACAGAACAGTGTAAATTATGTTGTTAGGAAGTATGCATATGGTATGGGAAGAAATAAAAGTTCTCCTTTATGCTTTGTTCTTAATTTTTTTCACATCTATGGAATAGTTCATGCATACTTTTAAGTAGTAGAAATTTGCTTAAAATGACTTTTGGAGGGAATTGTATTAATCATTTAAAGTGAATATTTTTGACTGATAATTTAACCATTTTTATGGCTTAAATTAACTGTGCAGTGTTTGCAGTGAGGCTTGACCCTGGTCTGCTGCAGATTAAGTCTGAATGTATTAACATTTTCTGATAAATATGGTAAATGTGATCATCAAAGTATATAAAGTTGTGTTCACCTCCACTTAAAATGATACTGCATTGGTGACTTATTGTGAGGTAGAATAGTTACAGTTAATTTTATTATCTGCATTCATTTTGTGCTCTGAAAGGATGCCCAAGTATGTTAAGATGGTTAAAAGCTGTGGAAAAGTGACCTGTATGTGTTAAAAGAAACTAAATGTAATTTACAAATAATGAAAGTTTGTGTTGCAAACCTGCTGATATCAGACTGTCAGATACTGGCAGACTGTGTTAGCAGTGGGTTATCTAAAAATGGAAATACAGGAGTGAAAAGAGATTCTAAGTAACAGGGAAAGAAAAACAAAGAAAGAGAAAAAAACATATTCTGTCTAGGAAAGATCATATAGTTTATAGGCTATTTAAACTTGTTTGCCTGAGACAGGTCAGACTTAATTTATGGTGCCTAAGGGAGTACCACTAAGCAAGGGCAGTATGTGGTTGCCCTATTTAGTATCATTTTTTTGCATTATTACATTATTATCCTGACTTTGTTGGTCTAGTGAAAGTCCCCACTGGGTACCTGAAATTAGTTAGAGGTGACCTGCAAACTCAAACTTTGTGTGTGTATGGGTGTGTGTGTATGTATATATATATGTATATATATATATATATATATATATATATATATATATATATATACACACACACACATATTGTATATAAATTAAAAAAAAATATATATATATATATATATATATATATATATGAATATGTATAAATCATTATGACTTAAAGCTTGAACTATTGTTAAAAAGGAATTACCCTTTCTTTAATGTTAATTTTATTATTATTACTACATGCTATAAAACAAGACAGTGTTTTACTATGCATACAACTGGAAAAGCTCCTGACTCGTCCATTTGTGGAGTGCTACTGACAATACCTCTCAACCTCTTAGAACAAGAAATCTCGATAAATCAATAAATAATGTGGACAAACCCCCAAATCAGGGATGTATTTTCAATATTCCTGTTATACATGTAGAATACTGCTAGAATGGCCAGTTCTGCTTCAGATACATTTCCTTAAGGTAAAATAAAGAAGTTGCAGAGTTCCACAACAGATTTACCTTTTATTAAACAAAAAGAAGTAAGCGCTTTTGCGATCTACCCAGATCGCTTCTTTAGACTGTATTATAATGTCAGACTATCTAACCAAGCATTTTAAAGCTTTAACTATTAGCACATTGCAGTTAATTAGTCACAATTATCTAATTATAGGTATATAAGTAATTAACACAGAAATTCCTTTCAGTAAAAATTTTTAAAAACAACACTTCTTATTTAGCCATTAGCATTACATTGTATTAGGTTCTATCTTAATCTTGTACATATAAAAAACAAAATATATAATATTATACATAAGAATATAAAAAACATATATAAATATATATATATATATATATATATATATATATATAAAAAGTATATAACAATAGATACATATTTATAAAAAATTAATGAGGCATGCTTATAAAGTGCATGTACATTCATATTGTTATAATAAACATCCTAGCAATGTCTTGACCATCTTGACAGACAAAAATTTAATTATTTAATGTATACTTGAATTCAACTTAGAGAAATATAGACCTGGGGCAGGGGCAACATACTGCATAATAAAGCATGGATATATTTAAATAAATTCATTCAAAGGCATCAACATCAGTTTAATGCTTCAGATGTCGAGCCTTTAGGAAAGGTTTAAGTGATACTGCATCATTTATACCTGGATGTTTATCAGCATTCAGTTTTATTATCCACTTTTGTTCAGATTCTACCGTTCTATTTTTTATGTCACCTCCTCTTAAGCCTTCCTTAACTACCTCAAGCACAAAAAATTTAAAGTTAGGATCTTTACCTTCTTTTTGAATATGTTTGGCTAGAGCATTAGTTTCTTTACCTGTAGCAATGTCTCTAGTATGTTCGAAAATTCGTTCTTTTAACATCCTGTTTGTTTTACCTATATAATATGCTTTACATATCTGACAAAAACTGAAGTATACTATGTTATTAGTTCTACAGTCTGCATACATATTTGCTTCTATCCTGAATTTATTGACTGGATGAAAAAAAGTAGTACAAGAAAAACTGTATCTGCATGCTGTACATTTTCTACAGGGGTAAGTACCTTTCCTCTGTGATGTAACCTCATGTATGATATTATGTGATTTATAACATAGCTGCCTTTTTAAAGACTTTTTGTTAATGAAGGAAAAGTGTGGTACTGAGTCTATCACTGTTTCCAAATCCTTGGATGCAGTTAGAATATTCCAATTCTTTTTAAAAACATCACAGAACACATTTATATCGCTGGTAAAAGTAATAGGAAAACGCAATCTCCTATCATTTTGTTGTCTGTCCTTTGAATCTTGGTTTTCTTTTCCCTCTGAGAAATAAGGACGACCTTTCCTTCCTGTTTCATCCAGTGCTTCATTGACACATAGATCTATTTCAGATTTAGAATAGCCTCTGCTGATAAACTCATCCTTCAGTGTTTCAGTTGCTTGCATTAGCTCATCCTTCAGTGTTTCAGTTGCTTGCATTAGCTCACTGTCACTGTTATATATTCTCATGTTCCTAATCATCTGTCCTTTTAGGACATTTCTGCTAACATGTCTGGGATGCATACTACCTTTATGCAGTAAACAATTTTTCCTTGTCGGTTTCCTATATAGACTAGTTTTCATATACTTTAACCCAGATTTTTGAACCATAACATCCAGGAAAAAAGTAGTACAAGAAAAAATGTATCTGCATGCACATCCAGGAATTCAATTTGATCATAAGAATATTTATAAGTAAATTTCAAAAAAAGTTGTTCTAGTATGCAGATAATCTATAAAGTCTTTCACTTCAGTTTCTGACTTCCCCCATAAAATAAAGAGGTCGTCCACGAACCGTACATACCATAACACGTTTGCTGTATTCATGTCCTTGAATAAACATGTGTTTTCCCATTGCACCAGAGCTAGATTGGCATAGCTATTGGCACAAGCAGTGCCCATAGCTACGCCTATCTTTTGTAGGTAATAATGTTCACCAAATTTAAAGACATTATTCTCCAAGACTGTTTCTAATAATCCACATATCATTCCAACTTTGTTATTGGGGAATAATTGCTTATCAATAAGTAGTTCTTGAATCCTTTCAATACCCCATTGGTTAGGAATGACTGTAAAAAGAGAATTAATATCAAGTGTAACTAACAGAAAATCTTGATGTAATCCCTTTGTTTCTATATATAATTTCTGTAAAAAGGTGTGGTATGTTTTAAAATTGAGTTACATGTATCTAAAACAGGGTTCAAGTTCTCTATAAAAATAGACAGTGGCTCTGTGGCCCAACCTTTACTAGAGACTATGGGTCTCATAGGGGGGCACATTAAATTCTTATGAATTTTTGGTAATCCATATATAACGGGAATAATAGGATGTTCCATTCTAAAGTATTTAAAAAGTTATTCTGAGAACATATTCATCATCAACACGTCAAAAAGATAAAATTCAATCCTATCTAATATTCCTTTTAAATAGTATTATTAATCTGTACATATGTTTCATCATCAGATAGTAAATTCATCATTTGCTCTATATAAAAACTTTTACCCATACATCCACCCTTGTCTGCTGGTCTAATCACAATAGATTTCAAGTTAGGGTTGGCATGTGTGGATGTATGCATGCACCTCTTGTGAGAAACAATTACAGAAGTTGCAGTTGTTTGCAGTGAGGAAATTATGTAGGGGGTTCTGTATAATTAAACGACTGGTTAAGTCCCAGGCTCCTGATTTTAGCCTCCAAAGAGAATAAATTAGACAATCAGGTTCTTGTCCTAGTCAGGAAATTATTAGACCATAGATTTCGCACTCTGCCCAGGGAATATATAGGCCAGACTCTTGCTAAACATCCTGTCTGATTTCTTTCAAACTTCAGACCTAGTACTACATCCCCTGAATGGGGCTGCCTTGGCAGGGAGGAAGGTGGAAGTGAGACTGCAGTTATGAGAAGCAAAGCACCCTGAACTATATTATTGGTAAAGCCCACATGTATGGGATGACAGTGGTGGAGAGGAAAGGGAAGCTAGGTTGCCTGCCACAGCATCTACTCTGTTTTGTCCCAGGACGTTTCTATTAATCCTACATTTTCTAAGGTGTTGGGTTGATAGAGTGTGCACAGCATCTCTGCAAGAGACCCACATGACTGTGGACACCATGCTCCAAACATGCCTCCTGCACCTTCTCCCTGACGAGAGATATGAGCAGGCTAAACCTGGTCACTTCACCCCTCTTCTCATTGGCAGCTCCCAACAAATAACTAAGCCATTAATCAAACTCAGTTACTTGGGTCATAGTTAGGACTTCGTTCCTTTGTGCTATTGAAGCTGTCACCCCATTTCTGCATACTACTTCTCATTTGCTTCTCAGCTGGGCTTCATACACTTAGTGATGTCACATAAGTACACAATTCTGCCATTTAATGGGACTGTGCTGGCCTTTACTGCTGAAAGTAAAGTCCACTGGTGCCCTGGGAGTATTTAAGCTGTTGTGTTACTGCAGACAAGGTTGTGTGCATGTGTACCTACTCTCTGTATAACTATCATTACAAAACTGAATACATTTTACTCTGTGTTTTTCTGTTTGAATTGTGTGGGTGTCTGTAACCCTTGCCATGCCCCAAAACCTGTCTTTAATGCTTATGTGTATTTAAAGTCTGAGACGTGCTATGCTACTGCACAAAGCCAAACACTGTTGTATAGGTGCACCTCTCTGTAAGTACCTGTTGTGTATCAGCTTTACACAACATAACAGGAACTGTGTCTCACTATTTTTATTTATTTTTTTAACCAGGTATGCAAACTAAGGTTTGCAACTTGTTTACATCCATGAGCCTGACCTTTAGTTCAGAGACAAATATCACTAGGGACAGTTTCTGATTAGCTATGTAACTAAAATGTTTCTTGGAGGTGGCAGGAAATTGGAGTACCTAAAACTACTTACACAAACCCAGCAGGTACATTCACACTTCACATAAATGGGAACTAGAAGCCAGGGCTGAAATTCAGAATTGTGATGCAGAAACCTTAACTAGTCTAAGTAACCGGTATTTATACTACAACATTTTCTCGTCTAAATGGGCTGAATTTTAGAAGTATCATTAGAAGATTGTAGCTTACACTTATGGAAATCTATGTGTCCAGCTGAATAACATTTCACATAGTTATTTTTGTAATTTTGAGTCCGGCTGTGGTGAAAAGGGTTTCATTTTAGGTTAGCTTACTTTCCTGAACAAATAAATAGAATGGATAATCTTTTAAAGAAGAAAACCTGCCACTTATTTTGTTTATTTTCCCTCTTAAACATGCTCCTGCCATCATAACTACATATTTTTGGATGAGAGATGAGTTGAAGCTACAAGGGGTGGCTGGGACCCAGTACTAGCAGTTGCCTAAAAACCTGAATCCATTGTGTTTTGTTATGACATGATATTGCTGGTATTTGGACGTGGGTGCCCATTAAGATAATACAGCTTTCCATAATTTGCTGTCTGAAGAGATGTAATCAGTCAGCTGTGTGTTAGCATTATAATTTTATTTTGTTTAAACATTTATTTCTTTATCTTCTCATGGGTCAGAGGTAAAGCTCAGTGCTCTGCTGCACAACTACTACTTTTTCAAAGGCATGTGTTTGTAGCAGTTTTTTTTTTTCTTCTGTTACCGGCTGGATTATTTTTCACTGTGATACAAGACAGAAAGTTCTAGCACTAATAGAAACTTAGACCTTAATGGCAGATATGGATCTGCTTACCAGTCCTGGTTGCCAACTCATTAGCCGAGATAACTTGTATTCTACATGTGTGAGCACCTCATTGATTTCAGAAGCAAATCTAAACTTGTTTACCTGAAGAGATTGATTGATTTTTTTTTTTACCTGAGAAGATATTTTGAGTATGTCTATAAGCAGCTATGGAAATGCAATAGTCATTGTAATAAATAGGTAATCTGGATAACATTAAAGGAATGCTCTACCAAGAATTGACAAAAACATGTTTACAAATGTTTTTATCCTACTGTGATCTTTGGTTTGCTGCTCCTCAACAGCTTCCCAGAACGAATAACGCACACCGGAAGAAACTATCTCAGCATTTTAATGCAGGTGAAATGAGTAAACTTTCATGCAGGACACTTCTTAAGAACCATCATCTTCTTCAGTCTCACACTGTTCTAGTCATTCAAATATTTTTTTCTCAAAACAAAGTCCTTTGCTATTTCCCTTGCAGTGCACAGAGAATATAATGCATATCAGTCACAGAAAAAATGGATTTAAGAAGTATGGCTTTCTGCAATAAAAATGGGCAAAGGCAATTTTATAATTTTAAGTATCACACCATACCCCCTTCTTACTGGAGAAGGCCTAAGGAGTATCTTTCTTTCCCAGTCCAATTTAAATCGGGCACCATGATCATTTATTTCTGTGCAAACGCATTTAAATAATTAGTTACCACAATGTAAGGCAGGACTGCTGATGGGGAGGAGTTTCGCTGTACTGTTAGATTTTTTAGTGATCATCTTAAATGTTCAATGTGTTTCAAACTGCAAGCCGACAAAGAGACTTTACTTGACTTTGTCAGCATCTACAAGGATAGTAAACACTCTGCTGCCGAAATAATCATGCTTAGTACCTTTAAATATTTCCAAACATTTTGCTATTCTAATATGTAATGGTAGTGCGTTCCATAGACTACTTGCTCTCTTGTGGAATGACCTTCTCCCCAGAGCAGTTTTTTAAGCTGGAGAGTTTAACTACAGCCCAAATTTCCTTGTTCTAGAGTAATTTGACCTAAACTCACTGCCTACTACCAACCAAGCATTACACAAACATTTACAAATTAACATAGCATCACCCCAAATTAACATTTAGCTAATTGGATGCAATGACAGCAGTTTCAACTTATCCTTGTAGCTTTGATAGTTGACTATATTAATCCGCTTAGTGAAAACCTTTTGTATTCTTTCAAGTCTTAACAACTGGGCCAGACTGCGCATAGAAGCTGAGGTACAATATTCATTATAGTATCTGACACCTTAAAGAGTGGAAGGAAGACTGTTTTTATTCCAGCTGAAAATGCTACATAAAATATATTTTATTGCTGAGTAACATTTTCTGATGGCCATATGTAAATTGTCCTCACAAGTATGGTCACTGTCAGCCATAACTTTCAAGTCCCTAATTGTGCATTCGCTTCACCAGTAAGAATAACACTGCTCATAGCATATGGGTAACATACGTTTTTGGTTCCAAAATGGATAACTTTTGTTTTGTTGACATTAAATTCCATGGAATTATTCTTTAGCCAAAGATATACGTTATTAACCAGGAATCAGTACCATTCTAAAAACCAGTTTACCCCATTCAACATTGGGAGCAAAACTCTACTGAAAGCAGCTATCCAAGGAAACACAAAATGTGTCCAAATTATTATTTTATTGGTTAAGGATCTACAGAAACATACTACACTCCACTGTAGACTAACCTCGCCAATTTTCACACCATTTATTTTAGTTTCATTACCAGAAAAGTTGTTAGATGAGGATAAGAGGCATGTTCATCTCGTTAAACCAAGTCTCGTTATAAAGATTTGTTTTCCTCCTGCAGCTCTATCCTCGATGCCCGAGAACTTGTTTAAACTCGAGTATTGCATAAAAGGCATCTCAATTTAGTATGTGATCTGTGTTTAAACTTAGGCTTTCATTCTTCTGTAATTAAAGAGGTTGGATCAGCTTAATTAACCTAGAAGGTTAATCAGCCTGTTACATTAAAGACTAAGTTGGATTTTGTCTAGACTGAACTTCAGTGGTCATGCACTCATTTCTCCCAAACAGAGTAAAGTAAGCACAGGTTTATTATAATATTGCTAAATTGGCAGGCCACCATGAACATGACCTGATTAAAGGGAAGATATCAAGTTAAAATTCATACTTTTCCTTGGAAAAATACTATTGTTAATTGCAAGATAAAAACTTGACTTATTAGTCTTCCAATCATTATTATTCTTGCAGTCTCCATGACCTGATTGTACCTTTTAGTCCCTTCAAACAAGTTTTCAAGAGAAATGTTGATGTCTCTGGTAGAACTGCCACCTAAACATGAAACCATGTTTTTTTCCGTCTTGTTTAGGAAGTAATTTGTTGAACCCCATGAGCATTGAATTCCCTATAACAAGTATTTGAGAGGAACCCTGCTTGAACCCTGTTATAAATTTTCAGCATCTGAGCCCTTATGGGTTAGTGTTTAAAGATGGATTTAGGAGCACCATCACTAACCTGTACTAAAATGACATCCATACATGATGATATGCCACCTAAGGCAATCCTTTTTTTCTTTGTCATTAGTCAACTATTTACATCGATTTCAAACTGCTCATCATCACTCAAACATCTTTTGGAGTCAATGGAGACAAGTTCAGTATTCAGATTGTTTGTGGCCTATAGTAATTATAGAGTCAACCAAATTGCCCAGTCTATTTGGGCTTTTTGGGACATCCTCCATCACATTATTCTGTGTCCCAGTATTCTCCATGGTGGCAAAGCTCACTGAAATGTTAGTTTGAATGTCCCTGTTATTCTTAACTGTTATTTTTACAAGGAGAAATAAAACAGTATCTTTTGTTCAGGTTGATTTAATTTACAATTTACCAGAACTGCTAACACAAATGTTTTCTGTGACCCTTATGCTAGAGTCTGTAGCTGCATTTACAAGATCGGAGGTTGCAGCCATTCCAGTACTGGAAAATAATCCTCAGTACTGGTAGTGTAATGATATAGAGGCATATGTAGTTATTTTAAAGTAATGCGTACCACATGGAAAGATTCCCTAATATGTAATGTTTCATTGTAAAAAAGGCACTTTGAAACCTAAGAAGGAATACGTTCATTGAGGTGTACTAAACTAGAACTGCTGGATCATTTGTTGAAGGCTACCTGTTGGTGAGCTACAACATATATGGGCATTTGATATCAGCATTTAGCTAGCCGTGAAGTGCTAGAGAAAGCACTAATTCAGACTTTAGAGCAGACTGTCATAAGAAATACAAGGTGCTAGATAATTTCCTTTTCCTTCCAGCTCCACCACAAAGAAACTTTGGTTTAATATGCCTCTTCTGGTTAATATAAGCCTGATTAACTGCTAACTGTTGTGTACGACAGGATCATATATCTAAAGCAGAGCTGTCAAACTTGGCTACCTCAAGGGCCACACGAGGTTGACTACCCTCAGCTAGGAGATAGTGACAAAAAACTTAGCCTTATAGCTCCACACAAAAATAAATTAAACATTGATATATAACCTAGTTTGAATATATTAACTGTATCTTGCTTGATAACTTGCACTAAACATCCTAGATATACAGAAATGTTCTTAACAGTTTTATGTAACCACCGACACACAATCACATTGTATAACAGTGTCTTTTACACTTCTGAACTATGACCCACTCAGATGATGCATAGAAAAGCTACTCAGCTCTACATTTGCCAACAGAACAGCACCATGAGGTGAGCAGTTCCACCTGATGTACTCTAGCTCTTACTTTTTAGTGTCACTGTAGCAAGCTTTTTTCAGTTGCACAATGAATACAGGACAGTAAAATAATTTGTAAAGGATTTGTTGCAGTCTTTGACCATGCTGCCTGTCGACCATCAGCCCATTCCTAGATAATAGGCCCATTCATTCCCTTTTACTGGGGCAAGGGTTGACCAAGACACAACATAACTCCTGTTTGGAGATGGGCAATTGCAAGGACAGGACACTTACCAAGTGAATCAAACCATTAATGAAACTAGCAAAAGGATTCTCCTACAGGAGACATAGAAATGTTCCACTCCATGCATGAGCTTCTGGTAGTACTCAGAGGTATATAGGCTGGCATTTTTTCAAAGCTGATTTCATCATAAACTGTTTTTTTTTAAATGTATTTGTATGTGAGATTAAATATATTTATGGGCAGAGGTTCATGGCCTGCATCTGGCCCATGGGCTGACTGAGACTTTGAGACCAATGACTTACCCATTACCTCACAGGCACAAGGTGCAGGGTTGTATTGTCATCTTTGAATGAAAATTGGCTAGGCTTAAAATGACCTGCAAGGGCAGCTAGCCTTGTATTTACTTACTTACCCACCTATGAATAAATAATCCTCTTATCAAGCAGATTTCTAATTTTAGTCATACATCTCAGTAATATGCATATATTCTGAAATCAGTGGACTACTGTTTAAGTTAGGATTTCAGGAAATGTAGGTGTCATAAATTATTTTAAAGAGTAAAAAGGAAACAGCTCAATGATATCCAAAAGCCTCTGCAAAAAAATAGAAACCAGTCCAAAGGCATAAAACAAGCACAGGCAAGGCTCCATGATGTTCTTCGTGTTTCACTGTTGCAGTCATTACATTTGGGTAATCCTGCTGGCAGGTTGCCCTCAGCCAGCCTGAATTCCAAAGTCTTGGGTCCTGCATCGGCTGCTGTTGCCCCTTCCCTGACGTCAGGTCGTCAGGGGTATAAAAGAATCAGCCGACGCCATTTTCTTCAGTCTTTCTTGCCGCGCAGTGCCCAAAGCTTAAGCAGTTTGCAAGTGCCGGTCGGCCGACTCCTGAGATTTACGTATTTGAGTTTCAGATCAGAAGTCTTCAATAAGGTTAAGTACCCCGTTGGGGAAACATTTTTCTTGCTCCAGACCGGTCAGAAAAGTTAATAATTGTATTTCTTGTGGAAAGCAAATACCTCATAAGGATTTTCATTCTTACTGTATTCCTTGCCTAGGCCCTGATCACAACGTTACTGGTTGTCATTTTTGTGCTAGATTTAACCAATGCACTATTAAGCGTTGGTATGATTTTGCTTTAAACTTTTTTGGACGCCGGTTTAATTTTCCTGAAATGTCATCGGACAGCCATCCGACTACCGGAGATTACAAAAAACGCAGAGAAAAGGATAGAGAAAAACAACCGGGGCCCAAAACCGACGACGAAGCTTCTCCTAAGCCAGTCGCCGGTTCACTGGTTCTCAGTGAGGCGCTTTCACAGCCCCTGATGCCTGCTACTTTAGAGTCGCAGGCCGCTACCGACTCCCACATGGAGTCGGCCATGCCACTGGATACTCAAGGTATTGGAGCCTCTGACGCTAATCCCTCAGATGGGTCCGGAGCCACTGAGCAGGTACCGGCTTCTGAGGGTGTATTCAGACCTAAACATCTTTACATTAAAACGACTTCAGCTTCAAAGGCAAAGACTAAAGCACCTTCTAAAGCAAGGAAACAAACTCAAGAGCCACGTGGACAGGCATCTATGCCCAAAAAACAGATGCTCAAAATGGCCGAAGACTTGATTACCTTGATCAGGGGTTCCCATCCCCCTCCTGATAAGAGGCCTAGGCAAGACACTGACTATGAATCTTCAGATCAGGTTTCTATTTCTTCTGATTCCTCTTATGATTAGGAATATTCTTTTCCCCCCTATGAGGATTCTGATGCTGAAGAATCTATACCTTCAGCATCTCCTCCTGAGGACTATTCCTTTGGAGAAACTTTGCATACCATGAGGGAGCATTTCCACTGGGAGAGCCAATATTTCTCAGAATCTAAAAAGAGGCTCAGGGATTTTCTTTTACTACCTCAGCACAGCCTCTAGACATTCCACATGTTAGACATTGTAGATGATGTGTTTTCGGAGTCTAGTCTGACCCCTGACTCCTTACCTCCAGCTCCTGCTAAGCCTGACAGATATTATAGGGTTCCTGACTCACACAAATTTCTTTTTAAAAACCCTGCTGCTGACCCAGAAACTATTTCACAGGGTCCAAAAGGAGTTAAGGCTTCCACTGCAAAAAATCCACCCCCTCTGACAGAGATTCAAGGGCACTGGAAAGATGGGGAAAAAAGGTTTACACATCTGCAACTTTGGCTATAAGGGCCTTAAACTGTCAATTTCATATGCTTAAATATCAGCAACATATCATGGGATTGCTTAAACAGAAAATGTTAAATTCTGAATGTGCAGAAAACAAGGAAATGCAGGATTTATTGTATGCAGCAGAACAAGTTGGAAAACATACTTTGCAATGCGGTTTTGATTCTTTGGAGGCCTCCTGCAGGGCCGCATTTACGGGTTCTGTAATTAGGAGGCATGCTTGGTTAAAGGAACAAAATCTGCCTGATCATGTTAAAGTTAAATTACTAGATGCACCTTTACAGCATGATACTTTGTTTGGTGTTAAGGCAGAAGAGGTGTTAAAGAAAATGGAGGACAAAGCTAAATCTATGCAAACTGTCAAAGATTTTTTACAAGTACAGCCACCTAGATTTAGTAGACACTGGCCTACAAAAAATTGGTCCTTTCCTGTGTCAGACAGACCTCAAAGGGGCAGATCCCAGGCGCAAGGTTCTTATAGGCCCAAGCAATGGGGTGCTTCTACCTCTAAAGCTGGAGAAGATAGATCACAAACATACAGAAAACAGTCCGAATGACTTTCCCCTGCCTGCACCAAGCACTTATCTTCTGGCAGCACCCTTAGGGGGGGAAATTAGCACTTTTTGCTCAAAATTGGCACATCATAACCCAGGACAAGTGGGTTCTAAACATAGTGTCACAAGGCTACAAGTTCCATTTCCATACTCTGCCAAAGGCAAATGGCTGGCCAGATCTGCCAAAAAATCAATGGGCAGAGGTGCAAAAACAAGTCTTATCCCTCATGGACATGGGGGCCATTCAACAAGTACCAGAGCAAGAGTAGGGACAAGGATTTTACTCAAAACTGTTCTTGATACCCAGAAAGGACAAGGCCTGGAGGCCGATACTGGACCTATCTATTCTGAACACTTTCCTGGATATTCCAAAATTCAAAATGTTGACTTTGCAGCAGCTTCTGCCCATGCTGGGCAAGAATGCTTGGCTTGTGACTTTAGACCTAAAAGAGGCATACCTGCATGTTCCAATCAGACAATCATGCAGAAGATACCTAAGATTCAAGGCTGGTTCAATGCATTACCAATTCTCTGCACTGCCCTTTGGCTTATCTACTGCGCCCAGGGTCTTTACAAAGTGCCTGGCACCAGTAATTGCATTATGCAAACAAAGAGGAATACAAATATATCCTTACTTGGACGACTGTCTCATTCAAGCAGAGAACAAGGACATTCTTCTTCAACATCTGGCGTTTGTGAAAAGACTTCTAACATGCCTAGGGTACACAGTCAACAAAAAGAAATCAAAACTAGTACCCTCACAAGAGATAATATTCCTGGGTGCAAGCTTGAATACAACTGCCCAGATGGCTTATCTCACACCAGAAAAACAAAGGCAACTGACTACCTATTTCAAAATGTTGGCAACAAAGGCCCAGTTATCTGCAAGAAAAATTCTGCAGGCTTTGGGCTTCATGGCATCCTGTAGCCTACTAATTCCATATGCAAGACTGCATATGAGGAAACTTCAATAGTACCTAAAAAGTGTTTGGACTCAACATTGCCACAGCCTAGAAACAGTCATTACTCTCATTCCCTGCCTACAACAGGAGTTGGCAAAGGCTTGTCACCAGAGCAAGGGACAGCCATTCACATTACCTCCAGCCAGGCAGACACTAACAACGGATGCATCAGACTATGTCTGGGGAGCCCACATGGTAGGAAGATGCATTCAGGGCACATGGTCCTCAAATCAAATGCATCTACATATCAATCAAAAAGAGATGTTAGCTGTTCAAAATGCCCTGACAGCTTTCAAGGACCAACTTCATCCGGGACAACTACTGCTAAAGACAGACAACACCACGGTCATGTGGTATATAAACAAGCAGAGGGGCACACATTCTTACCCCCTTTGCAGACTAGCCATGACTTTGTGGGACACGGCTTTGACTTACCAAGTACACCTGCAGGCACAATTCCTGCCAGGAAAGGAAAATACTCTGGCAGACAAACTAAGCAGAAACCTCATGGATCCCCATGAGTGGAAGCTGGATCCACAAGTCTTCAGCATGATAACAAGGAAATGGAGATGCCCAGTCATAGATCTATTTGCTTCCCCTCTCAATTACCAACTAAAAAGATTCTGCACAAGGACTTATCACAGACAAGCATAAAAAGTGGACGCCCTATCTTTCAGCTGGAAAAACCTATCAGTATATGCCTTTCCTCCACTGTCTCTACTCCCCAAGGTGCTCCTAAAGGTCAGACAGGAGAAGCCAAAGATGATACTGATTTCCCCAGACTGGCCACGCCAGTACTGGTATCCAATACTAAGGAACTTATCTCTGTACCCAGCTTGGCCCTTACCTCAAATACCTCGGCTACTGTCCCAGCAAAACAATCAGATCATGCACAGCCAACTCAGGACATTAAACTTGGCAGCGTGGCGGATAATGTAGTCCTACAAAAAACACCTCTCAGTAAAGCTGTGATGGATGTCATTCTGGAAGCCAGAAGGCCTAGTACTAGAAAGTCTTATGCTGGAAAATGGAAGAGATTCTGTACTTGGAACCAGGCATAAGGAATTGATACAGCGGTACCAAATATTCCTCAGATTTTGCAAAACTTGACTGAGATTCTGGGCAAAGGCCTATCTTTTTCATCAATTAAAATTCATGCCTCTGCCATTTCGGCTCATTACAATACAGAGCCACCACTTGTTTTACCCTTTATTAAGGCAGTACCTCAGAGGAGCCAAAAATGTAAGGTCCCCAGGGAGACTACCAATACCTGCATGGGACCTCAGCTATGTCTTGGAAAATCTCACCCTGCCTCCTTTTGAGCCAGCTGCTACTGCTGGTATGAAGTTTTTATCTTGGAAAACAGCTCTGCTCTTAGCAATTACTTCTGCAAAACGAGTTTCAGAGCTACAGGCACTCATGGCTGTGGAACCTTTCATCCAGACAGGGTCTCCCTGAGGACAAACCCAACATTTATGCCTAAAGTAGTGTCCAGTGTGGCTCTTAACCAAGCCATCCATCTGCCAACCTTTTACCCAAATCCACAGAACAAGGGGGAGAGAATTCTGCATTCTTTGGATGTAAATAGACAGCTTAGATTCTACTTGGACAGAACCAAAGCTTTCAGGAAGACAGAGCAATTACTAGTGGCATATGCTGCAGGATCACAAGGAAAGCCTATCTCAAAGCAGACTATTTCTAAGTGGTTAGGCCACTGCATTCATTTCTGCTACTTACACCATGGCAAGCCAGTGCCGAAGGGCATTAGGCCTCATTCCACCAGAGCTGCAGCCACCTCAGCAGCCTTTCTCAGGGGAGTACCAACCAGAGACGTTTTAGAGGCGGCTACTTGGAGTTCAGTGCACACCTTTACAAAGCATTATCATTTGCCACTCTACTCTAAATCCAGGGCAGGCTTTGCCACTGCAGTTCTGCAGGGCCTCATAGCCGCTCCTACTGCTGTCTAGTTCCAGCCTCCTACCCATAGCTTTGGGACTCTACCCAAATGTAATGACTGCAACAGTGAAACATGAAGAACATAGCACAGTTGTATACTCTTACCATAAATGTAGATGTTCGAGTGTATTCACTGTTGCAGTCTAGGTTACCCACCCGCCTTCCCCCTTTTTTCTTTTGGATCTTATCTTTCCTTCTCTGATTTATACTACCCATGTGGTGTATTTGCTTATAGATGAAGGTAAAATTTATATTGGTGTATTTCTGAATATATAAATATAAAGTTTGGCTACCCTTTCTGGGGGCACCTGACATCTGGGGCAAGAAAAACTGAAGAAAATGGCATCTACTGCTTCTTTTATACCCCTGACGACCTGACGTCAGGGAAGGGGCGACAGCAGCCGACGCAGGACCCAAGACTTTGGAATTCAGGCCGGCTGAGGGCAACCTGCCAGCAGGATTACCCAAATGTAATGACTGCAACAGTGAATACAGTCGAACATCTACATTTATGGTAAGAGTACACAACTGTACTTTCTCCAACCGCTTTAATAAGAACAGACACAAGCGCTTTCACAGAAATGCTTCTTCAGGTGTATGTCATGTTCATCTAAAACACCATGCTTATACCAATCAATCATGGTCATAGTTTCATAGTTTCATAGTATAGTACTAGGCTATCTGCCCTGGGGCATTTGTAAGCCTAGCCATAGTGATGTGGCTTTTGCCACCCCATGAAATGGTACAAAAAATGTACAGAATAAATTTAGAATACTGTGCCTCTGTCTAATAGTGACACAATGAAGGTCCCCTTATATAATAGAATTAGTTTACTGTGCCCCTGTCTAGCAGTGACACAGATGTGACCCCTGGGGTAAACTTACGATCTCCCATCCACTCATCAAGATTTCTCTTGAAGAGAGTCAGTGAGGGACTCTGCCTAATATGAACTGGGATCTTGTTCTAAAGCGTGGGAAGCCTCTGGGTTATGAATCTATCCCTCCAGCATGTCCTATTCATACTTGTGCCAGGGTTTAAGTCTTTAGTTCTCGTGGTCCTGATGGATTTGGATTTTTTGAGGTGGAGCATGTCCATCAGATCCTGATTGGACATGGCCTTGTACGTCAGGCAGAGATCACCTCTGAGCAGGCGGTATGCTACTGAATAGAGCTGAAGTTTCTTTAGTCTGGCAGAATAAGACATATGTTAGAGACCCTTGATCCTCTTGGTGAGGTACTTTTGTGGTCTCTCCAGCTGTTGCAAATGCCGGGTGAGGTACATACCAAATGGGGCATTGTACTCAATCATGGGTCTGATGAGGGAGGAGTATAGGGGTACAATGACATCCTTGGATCTGGATGTGAATCCCTTCATGATGAGGTGGGCAAGGTAGAATGTTTTTCTGACCACTTTGGCAACGTGGGTGTCAAATGAGAGGTCGCTGTCGATTTGGGTCCATAGGTCTCTGATTACTTTTTCCGTACTCAGTGGGTTGCTGTCTATGTGATAATTTGTGAGTACTTTGTTTTTCCCAAAGGGGGTGACTATACATTTTTTGTCATTTAGTTTAAGGCCGTGACACTGGCACCAGTTGTCCATTTCTGTAAGGCCTTTTTGTAGGATGCATGTGTCCACTGGTGTATCGACTATGGCGCCTAGTTTGCAGTCATCTGTGAACTTTGTCAGCCACAGCCCTCCCATGTTAGCTTTAACATCTGAGAAATAAATGCCGAACAAGAGGGGTCCCAGGACAGATCCCTGTGGGACACCACTTGTGACTGGCTTTGAGTCTTACATTGCTCCAGCGATTTTAACTTTATGGGTTCTGTCCTTTAGCCAGTTTGCAACCCATCTAGTGACATAAGGGTTTACGTTTAAGCTGTTGAGCTTATCTATGATGCCTGAGTGGGGTATTGTGTCGAAGGCCTTAGCCAAGTCCAGGTAGGCTGTATGGACTGCTTTGCCCTCATCAATGGCTCTAGTGACTGTTTTGAAAAAGTCAACCAGGTTCAAAAGGCAGGATCTGCCCTTTACAAAGCCGAACTGGGTGGGGTCAAGTGTCTGTAGGTCCCCTATGTCTTTGTTTATGAGTTCCATAATGATTCTTTCCATAGCTTTGCAGACCAGGCTGGTTAAGCTTATGGGGCGGTAGTTTCCAGGGTCTGTAGAGGCACCCCCTTTGTGGAGTGGGACCACTGTTGCTGTACGCCAGTGTTCAGGTACATATCCCGAAGTAAGGCTAAGGTTAAATAGCATTTTTATGTGTGGGTTTAGCTCTTGTTGGAGTTCACGTAACACGCAACCCGGGATACCGTCAGGTCCCATTGATGTCCCATTGATACTTATCCCAGCTTTGTTTAGGGCGGTTCTCACTTGGACATCTGAGATGACAGGGAGATTACATTCAGCTGGGATAAGTATTTCTTCTTTTGGGGGTGAGGGAGGGGAGAAATTTGCACTGAACCTGTCAGCCAGAATGTTGGCAATATCTGTGGGTTCAGTGTATTTTTTGTTGTTGTGAACCAACTCTGAGCATATCTGAGGGTTTCCGCCCAGGTTTCTAACATAGCTGAAGAAGGCTTTGTGGTTATCTTTAGTGTCCTTAGTGATTTTTCTCTCAAGGTTTGCCTTGGATGTTTTTATGAGAGAACGTAGTTTTCTGCTAATGTTGATCAGAGATGTCTTCCCTTCATGGGATTTTGCTCTGACGTGCAGTAGCTTCCTTCTTTTGTTATACAATTTGTTAATGGCTGAGGTCCACCAGACAGGACGCTTGCCTTTGGTGGAGAGGGACTTGGATTTATTTGGGATTGCCTGATCCATGCATTCTTGGAGATGTCCATAGAAAGCATTTGTGAAGGATTCGGCATTGTGGGATGTGGTATCCACTGGCACAGTGGGCTTAAAGGATACCATCTCAGTCTTAAGAAGAGTGAAGTCTGCTTTTGAGAAGTTTTTCACTGTGGTCTTTTGTGCTGGGGTGGAGGTGGGATATGTATATCCAGGGTGATTAGTTTGTGTTCAGATCTCACTAGTGAGGGGTATACTTCCGTGTGGAGCATTTTGTCCCCATGTTTGTGATGATCAGGTCTAGTATATTATCTCCCTAGTGGAAGAGGTGACTAGTTGTTCCAGTGCATTTGAATTTATGAATTCCAGGAACCTTTGGGCTAGGGTATTAGGGCTAGAATAATGTACCCAATCTATGTTTGGGTAGTTGAAGTCTCCCAGTATGATGGTATTTTGTGATACATTCATATCCTCCAATGTCTTCAGGAAGGCTGAGTGGGGTTCTTGAGATTGGGAGGGTGGTCTGTAACATGCTACCAGTTGTATAGCAGTTTTGCCTATGGTTAGTTGCACCTGTATGGTCTCTGATGCTTCATGTGTTGCTACTAACCTGGAGGTGTGGGTGTCCTTGATAAATATGGACACTCCCCCTCCCTTTGTGGTTCGGCCCGGGTTTTGGGGCCGAAAAGCATGATACGAGGTATAGCCTGGTAGCGTTGGGGTGCTCTCAGGAGCCTTGAACCAGGTTTCAGTTACTGCACAGAAGTCGATGTTCTCCATGCTGAGGAGTGCATCAAGTGCCTGCATCTTGAGATTTAGACTTCTGGCATTGAGCAGCATTACCCTTAGTTTTTTTCCATTTTTGTTTTCTAAGGAGCTGGGTTTGTCTTTTGAGCTTTGCCTAAAAAAGGCACTATGGGGGTGGCAAGAGCCTTAGCCAATATCCGGAAGCCCAGTGGTGACAGGTGTAAGCCATCCCTTGCGAAGCAGCATGGCTTGTCCAACATGTCATCCCAGGCAGACATTGGATCCCCTTAGAATGACACCAGTACTTGAGCCAATTATTAAAGCTGATCATCTTGTCTTTGTATTGTGGTATCATTCTTGGTGAGGGCAAGATGCTGCTCAGGGTCAGGGTCATACCAGCCTGGGCTACATAATCGGAGAGCTCCTCTATGTCTCTCTTCATGTAGTCCAGGGAGGTACGTCTCAGGTCATTCACACCAGCATGGACAATGACGGAGTCATATTTGTACTTGCTTTGGAGTGACTTGAGTGCGTGTGTTATGTGGCGGATCCTAGCTCCCGATAGACAGCTCACAGTCACCCTCTCCTTGTTCAGCCTGTTCAGCGGGACATCAGTGTGTCTGACTATAGAGTCACCTATTACTAGTGTATCAGGCATGGTGTTTGGCCTTAAGGGCTGTGATTGGTTGACACACTGATTTATTGAAGTATGTGTTGCATGTGTTTTGTTTTGAGGTGGTGGATTCTTGGATGCCTGTTTTGGGAGCCTCTGTTGTTTTGGTAAGTTTTTTATTAGAGCCTCCGAGTATGTCTTTGTGTTTTTATGTGTTTGGTTTGCAGTTGTGGTAGGTCTATGTGGGACTGGGATTGTTGTGTGTGTGGTTACCATCTCCTCCTGTCTGGTCATGCCAGCCCTGAGTTGAGAGAGTTCAGCCTCCAGTTTGGCTATATAGTTGCATGTCTCACATGTATTTGTGTTTGTTGGGAGGAGAAGAGGGTTGTCTGTCATATGACCTATCAATTCATATTTAAAGATATACATTCCATAAAAGACTTGTAAGCAGTTATCACAAACTCTAAAATGTTTAATAAATGCATACATATTAATAAAACTAAAAATAACAAAAATAAATAAAGTTGAAAACCAAACTTGTGTTTACTAGTAGTGTTAATCACACCTTTACCTATGTAGTGGTCTATTTTTCAAAAGAGGTCTGATAGCAACATAATCATTAAGACCATGCCCTACATTCGCCCTTAATCTGACTATCCATTCTGCCTCCAGGCTCTCAGTTCTTCCTCTTATATCACCTCCCCTTGGATTCTCAAAGCATCTTCCTATAACCAGGAATTTGAAAGTATGTCTTTCATTGGTTTCACTAACATGCTTTGCCAATGCATTAAACATGCTCTTTTTTCTTAATATGATAGACATGCTCCCTAATTCTATCTTTTAGCTGTCTGTCTGTCTTGCCAACATAGAATTTGTGCCATACTAATATCATATTATGAAAAAAAGCATGTTTAATGCATTGGCAAAGCATGTTAGTGAAACCAATGAAAGACATATTTTCAAATTCCTGGTTATAGGAAGATGCTTTGAGAATCCAAGGGGAGGTGATTTAAGAGGAAGAACTGAGAGCTTGGAGGCAGAATGGATAGTCAGATTAAGGGCTAATGTAGGGCATGGTCATAATGATCATGTTGCTATCAGACCTCTTTTGAAAAATAGACCACTACATAGGTAAAGGTGTGATTAACACTACTAGTAAACACAAGTTTGGTTTTCAACTTTATTTATTTTTGTTATTTTTAGTTTTATTAATATGTATATATTTATTAAACATTTTAGAGTTTGTGATAACTGCTTACAAGTCTTTTATGGAATGTATATCTTTAAATATGAATTGGTAGGGCATATGACCATGATTGATTGGTATAAGAATGGTGTTTTAGATGAACATGACATACACCTGAAGAAGCATTTCTGTGAACACGCTTGTGTCTGTTCTTATTAAAGCGGTCGGAGAACCTGAAGCCTTGCCTGTGCTTCTTTTATGCCTTATTTTAAAGAGTTTTTTTTTTTCAAATATTGTGAATCTGAAAGTGTTTTCAAAACAGTATGTTGTTTTTTGTGAGGCAAAGGGAGTTCAGATTTACTTCATAGACTCCTACAGCATGCAATCAATGAGACAAATAGGAGCTGGAAACCAGCAGCCATACTGTTTAGTAACATGATAGAAACTGCTTCAGGAAAACAGAGTCACATGACATCCCACAGGCACTAGCTGTACAGAATTATTAAAGATACATTATACTATACATTACATCCCTCAATTTGAAATGAATGCATGCATTAAATGTAAAATTCATTTATAATACATCTTTCACTCCTCTGTATTCCACAAAGATTTTTCATCTGAATACAGATTGTGTGATCTACACCCACACACATTCACATCTTTTTCCAGTATCGCATCAGATTATAACAAAAGTTTACTTCTTACTTTGTTTTCTTTTTCTCAGCAATGAATCATGCAAATAGCCATATTCAGATAGTTTAGCTCTGTGCTGTAACGTTATCACACGTCTGTCAATAGATTCCTGCCAACCCTGATCTGTAATGAAAAACAAATGGTGAATATACAGTGAGTTCTTTATTGGCTGACACTTCTGCTGGAACTTGTTTATAATAGCTTCTTTGTCAGACTGGGTATTCTTTAGTAATATGTTAAATGCTTTAATGGTATGATCACCTGCCGTATGTAGAAAAGATGCAACTTGGATATTTTATCTTTTCATATGAGCCTAAGTAATATTGTAAAGGCCAAATGTGTCTACTCCTTGCTTCTAAGATTCTGCCAAATTACATTGAAGAACAATGGAGCTGATTAAATTAGTTATAAAGTTGAGCTCATGTTGATTTTAAAGGCAAGTGTTACATGGAAGTAGGTAATGAATGTTTTGTAGATTACTGTTGGTTTATTTCAATAGTGTTGTGGTTGATTTGTCTAAGGTTTGGCATTTCTTCAGATTGAAGATGAGTTGTGATATATTTTTAGTTTTTCTTGATGAGTTTCATCCCTTTAGGTAGCTTTGTCAAATTTTGACTTTGTTTTGATTCGAGGCCAAAGATGTTCCGTTTAAGTCCTGCTGGTACCAGAGTTGTTGCTTACTGCAGAAAATGTGAAGAATTTCACCAACAAAAATAATTGTTTCAGATTTTATTGAAATTTTAAACTCTTTGGCAGGGGATTACCTATACAACAAAGCCCCTGGTAATCTACTGGATTGGAGTAGATACATTTGTGGCATAATTACATTTCTAATTCCTGAGCCTCTCGGAATGTACCAAACCAAAGACTGATGACATTTCACTGACTGAGTGCTGGAACTACAAAACCACCAACGAATCAGTTTTTCAGTGCCTTCTACAATCCTTCCAACAAACCATGTCTTGTTGTGGAGTGAACTGAGATCATATTTATTTTGTAGGCACATAAAACATGCAAGTTAACTACAAAGACACAAGCGGTAGAGGTAATCACTAAGCAAACATGTGATTAATGATAGCAGTAAATTGCTAATGAAGATAGTCACGACATCTTGTATACAGTAGCCTTATGGGAATATTAAAAACATGTTGCGCTATACATTATAGGTATTACTAGCAGAAATTGCATCAGATTTATAATATACGGAAGAGTGTGTGAAAAAAGCATGAAAGGTCGATGGGGGTTAATAAAGATAGGATTTTGAATTATGTACATGATTCAGAGGTTATAGACAGATTTTATGTGAACAACATAGAGTCAGCAAAGCAAAACTGCTCAAGATCACAAACTGAGAAGAACAGTGGTATATTTTACTTGTAATTACCAAGGGTCCATGTTCTCTAAATTCTGCAAATCTGTGTAGAAAGCCTACATGTATTATTATTGTCCCATCCTTGTCAGCAATTCATTCAGGTTGCAACAGCAGATCTCAAATAAAAATGTTTATAGAGCAGAATCAAAGGCAAAGCAAAGTTTTGTTTAATGGGAGAAGGCATGGAAGAAATGGGAAATATGTTGGTTTAAGTGTAAACTGGTGTTTTCTTTCTTTTGCTGTGTACTTTCACAAAGGAAGAACAGCATTGTGGTGAGGTTCATCTGCTGTGAAGTAGCTCTCTAAACATGACCTTTATACTTTTCATTTAACTTGCTATTTTGTGTATTCATCACAATGCCTTTATTTGCTGAATGTCTTCCGGATGCAGCATTTGAATCGCCCTTCTTTGAATGATTAACTGTGAAACAATGCTTGCTTTTGGTGTTTGGTATTGGTGCCATTCTGTATCCGGCATACTCGCTGAGTCATAGTCACTTATCAAGCCTGCACATGTTAACTAGCTGTCAGTTTTACCAGCACACTGGCACTGTGTTATTGTCCCACAGCAGATTATGTTATGACTGTCAGTTTAATCAGGCAGCCTTTCCACCCTACTGAAAATTGATTTTTGCGTATTTTCACTTTGTTGGAACTTATAACTTTCCAGCCATTTAATAACAGCAAGTACAAGCATAAACCAGACAGCTCTTACAGATATGTCTGAAGAATTTTTTGACGCATTTATAATGCTTCAAGCCCACAGTTATGACAACTGGGTAGAATTAACAGTGCTGCAATAGCATTTGTCTGACTTTTTTTCCAACCACTGTTTCTTTCCCTGAAAGTTTATTTAGTTATTCACTGTTTGCATGCACCTGTAGTACATAGTACCATGTCTGGACAGGAAGTAATTTATGGCTCAGTTGTGGCATTAAGTTATTCTTTCTAATTTGCTTAGCTGACTTGTTGCGGAAGGACTATGCTTTCCGTCATTAACCTTGATGCACTAATTGATTGTCTTTCTTATTTGTGTTTCACCAGATTATCAAAGAATATTCTTATCTGGCAAATTATAGGCAGTGTTACCTCTGCTTTTGTTTTCATTTTAGTCCTAAACTTGGATTGTGGACTGTAGAAAAGTAAATATATCCAAAATCATTTCAAAGCAACAAAGTGTCCAGTGTTGTCAGTTTTATATATTCTCCAGATATGTTATAGTGCTTGCAGCCTTCCTAGGGCTGACTTAAATCATGGTCGTACTCCTTAAATGTCCTTTAAACACATCCTCCACATTACAAATCAAAGATATTGTGGACTAATCCTCAGTTCACATTGTCTTTAGCACCACCTGCTGAAAAAGTGGTACAGAATATCCTTAAACCAGTTGCATCTTTGCTGCAGACTTTTACACTGCTATCCACTATATCAAAAAAGGCAACTTTCAGCTGAAATACAAAATCAGTAAACCTCTGAAGAATTCAGGACAAAATTGATAGTGTACCCATTCACTGAAAATGAATGCAATTTTTTTAGGGATAATGCATAACTCTGTACGTATTCTTTACATTTTTACCTTTTGCTAATTGGGTAGCACAGCTAGGCAATAGCTATTTTTTCAAAAGGTGTTCATTTGTATAAACTACCAGTTGGTGAAACTGATATAGAGGTATGTGTGCCTGTGTGTATTTATCTAGTGTGTGTGTGTGTGTGTGTGTGTGTGTGTGTGTGTGTGTGTGTGTGGTTGCAGTTAACTTTGTTAAATCCACCTTTATCAACAAAGATAGCTGAGGTGTTATTTATTTGAGGGCAGTTGTGTTTTTTTAGGTGGAAATGTTAATGTTGTGAACACTGACTTTCCCTGTGAAGTGTGATTGTATGCAAGTGTTTTATGCTACTTCCAAAGTTTCTTATTTACTATGGGTTCCATGTCCACTAAATCATTTTCAGGCCTTTCTGCCAACACACCATAATCCATATTTCTACAATCCCAAGCCATTATGTTTGTCTTCTTATCTTTCCTCACTGTTCTAAACTACAGGCTTCACCCCCCCCCCCGTATCACCTTACTTGTGTGCTAACCCTTACCCTAAATCGCAACCCTGCACCGTACCTTCCAAAAAAAACCTTTCCCTAATAGTACCACTGCACAAAACAGTCACAGAAACTACACATACAAAACACGCATGCACACAGCTAAGGCTATTCCAGTACCATAACCTGCAAACACTTGCTCACATTCACTCTCACCCCTTATGTCTACCAACTTACTTCTTCTGGCAAAATGCAAATTTGGTAACATGGATTTTTTTGAAAAAGGAAAGTTGCAGTAGAAGGACTACATAGTTCACTACATATGTGTGTGTGTGTATATGTAGATGTATTTGTACACACCCACCCACACAAAATCAGTCTGCACTGTGTTACACTAGTAACATCGTAGGACATAATATAAGCATTTGAAATAGATATGTGCACAATGAAACCGTAATGTAACAAGTAATATACAGAAAAGAGAAGCTATGAAACTCAGACTTTGCTGTCAGAGCATGTAATAAAGTCATTCCATTTGGATGTATTCATGAATCACTTTACAGTCACTAGTAAATGATGACAGTAATGTGATGGTGGGTTTAGCTGTCACATGCAGCAGAACGTTATCACGTGGTATTACAATAGTGTCTGTTCCACTAGATGAAGTACTTGGAGACACAGGGCCATACGTGGTTCAGTGTACATGTAATAAACAGGCTGTATGGTAATTACCACAGTTTTGATAAAACTGTCTCTCACAGAAAGTCTTTCAAACATAACATTCTTTTGCATCTAAACTGTAGTAAGAATCTTTGTGTTCAACATCTTTGTATCCTGTATAGGAAGGGTTAAAATGTGAAACTGCATTACTTGCAAAGAAATAAGCTAAAATGAGTTGTTTTTCTTGTAAGGAATTTGCTGACCAGAAAGGAATGCACAGATGCTACTTTGGTCCAGGCACAGGCCTATCTTGGGACTGACCTCTGACCAAGGAGGAGTGCATAGATGTTACCTTGATGTAGGCACCAACTTATCTTGTGTCTGACTTTTTTACCATCTAAGGCTCCACTGAGTGAATTTATAGCCTTGACTGAAATTCCTTGTCTAGTAACCAGCTGCTGAGTATGCATGAAAGAGGGTATAAAACCCATGTAAAGTGTGTAGAAATTAGACTGCCAGCAACAGAACTTTTGTGGCAGATCTCCATGCATGTTAAATAAACTCTTTTAGCCTACCTTTTTGCTGCGTGATTCTTCCAGTATATGTTAAGAGTATTAAAATCTTTTGACATTTCTGGCTTCAAGAACGTGGGGCCACCTCTTCACGCGTACTTAATCGCATAAGAGGGACTGAAAACCTGTACAGGAAGGGGAGAACGAATCTGGCTCCTTGAATGGAAAGACCTCCGACAAAAAGTCGTAAGTAGAGGCCAGTCACTCTTAGATTCGATCCGTGGACGGTGATTTAACGAGGCGAAGATCCGCAGTAAGGTAAGCTTTTTGTTTTTGTAAAAGTTTTTAAGGGACTAGTCATAAAGGAATTTCTTTTGTTTAAATTTTACAAAAGACCGGTAGAGATCTCAGGAAAGGAAACAGTTTTTCTTTTAAATAAGAAAAATGGGAAACAGTTTTTCTTTTAAATAAGAAAAATGGGAATAGGAAGCAGTTGTTGTGTTAGTAACGGCTGCTTAAATAAAAGGACTGAGGATGAGGAATATATGTTTAAATTACATCCGAAAAACTTAAAATATATGAAAAAATGGAAAAAAGACTATGGGTTTAGTGGTACCTTGAATAAATCAGAATGTCAAAATCTAGTGAGAGACCCAAGAGGCACACAGGAAGTAAGGTTAAGAAACAAAAAAAGGTAGGATTTCCTCAAGCACAGAAATGGTTAGAAGAAGCTAATAAGAGACATAGGGAACAATTTTCAAATAAGGGAAGTAGTGGCTCGAGTGCAAAAGGTGCATTTTTTGTCCACAAAGAAGATGACGAAACATCTATTGTCTGTCGTAACCAACGGCCCTACCCTTGTATTCTGATGTCACTAAAGACAGGGTTAGTCCACCCCAGTATCAAAAAGAAAGAAGCAGAAAATCAAGAAAAGGTGTCCTTCGTAGTCTTACAGGAGGCAGAGAAGCAGGGAAAAATACCTCCGTAGTTTTACAAAAACAAGCAGAGGAGACTCTGGAGCCACGTAACCATAGTATAGACAAATCAGAGTAAAAACAAAAGAAGCTAAGGTACATACCCTGTCCACACACTCGTATCCCTTTACATGCAGATAAATATCTTGAGAAAAGAAAAGAAAAACAGGCTCAAACCTTTATGGTGAGCGGATAAAACACTTATGTTAATGTAAGCTCTCCAACAGAGGTAGAGGAAGGAACAGGGTAGAGGCAGAGGGAGAAGGAATGTAGGACATTTTCAAGATTACGAACGCATACAACCAAGGGGGTAATGTTTTAAATGCAGTAAGAAGGGGCATTTCGCAAGAGATTGCCTGAATCCCGGGAAATCCACTGCTGCTCCAAATCATAGTTCAGCATGACTATATAATGGCAGCACGGACGAACCGGACCCAGATGCTGAGGTCGACTGGCAAGAGTCAGTAATACAAAATGAGAATGATTTTGAGAATGTGAATAAAGAAGGTAAAAGGGAATGTGCAGGATGGGAGAATGAAGTGACTGATTTTTCAGGCGCGGCGACGGCTAATATCAGGTTATTAATTTAACAGCTGGCTGTAACTATGCAGCTAGAGGCACAACCGATTATCACACTTCAAGTGGAAGGGAAGGATGTAGAATTTTTGTGTGATTCAGGGGCCTCCAGGACCCTGCTAAAAACCTCTGCAGTGCATCTGATGTAACTTCTGATGACTATGTATTAGTCAAGGCAGCCAATGGCCGCATTTATAAAGAACCACTATCTAAACCCTTATGGTTCACGGACCCTGAAACTAACCAAATTATCAGGTTTCGAGTCATTGCCTCTAAAATTTGCCCTGTAAACTTATTAGGAAGAGATTTAATGCACGTGTTTGGCATAGCAGCTGTGCCGACTGCATCAGGGATTCTAGCCAAACGAGTAGAAATTCAAGATGTTATGTTGCAGGTGGGGCAGGGTGATTTACACTACTGGTACAGTAATGATCTTGTCGAAACTGGACCACAAAATGTAGTAAATGAGCTAACTAATTTGGCCTTAAGCAAATATGGCACACAACCGCCAGTGGTAGCTAAACAACTACACTGTACAATGTACTACAGAAAGTATGTAGGACCAGACGACAAATATGAAGAGCAATTCTTTAAACACAAGGTCACAAAAATCTTGTTACAAAATCTATATTGGGATAAAGCAGGAAATTCTGCAGTTATATGCAGTCTTACAAAAGATATGCAGTTACCTTTTTGCAATAATTCTATTGCACATGTCTCTGTAACAAGGGAAGAACAAATGGCATGGTATCTGGTGGGGAAGAAAGTTACTGAATGGGCTAAAATGACGCCAGAACAGTTGGCATGTAAAGGCGTACAGGTACAAAGACTAAATTGGGTCACCCAGGCTAGACCAACAGTGCACCTCCGTGAAGACAGGCTAACGCCACCCGGGGGAGGGCCATTCTGGCTATATCTCCTAACCCCGCAGGAAGAATTGAAGTTACAATCAGTGCCAGACTCCTTATGGTCCCGCGGGCAACATGACATTGGGCTAATAAGAACAGCAGGACAGGTTAAAATAACTCCAAAATCCGACTTTAGACCTCACAAGCGTCAGTATCCGCTAAGTAAAAAGGCAGAAGAAGGCATTCTACCAGTGATCACGGCTCTATTACAAGCTGGGGTTTTAATTCCATGCACAGATTCACCGTGTAACACACCCTTGTTCCCAGTAAGGAAACCGGATGGGACCTGGAGAATGGTACAGGATCTGCAGGCTGTGAATGCTGCTGTGGTACCAAGGGCTCCTATGGTCCCAGATCCATCTGTTTTGTTAAATGATATCCTTCCCACAGATAAGTATTTTTCTGTCATTGATATCAGTAACGCATTTTTCCATCCTCTACAGGAAACTAGTAGGTTTTGGTTCGCTTTCGCTCATGAGCAAGCGGTACACCTACACAAGGCTGCCGAGGGATATTGTGAAAGCCTACAATCTTTTCAAGAAATGTCAACAAACCTGGCACAGTTTCAACCGAGCATGGCTGTCATCTACTGTTATCGTGGGCGACATCTTACTGGCTGCACCCACGGAGGCTGTCTGTGAGTCCGAAACTATTCGGTTATTGCATTTCTTGGCAAAGAGGGACATAAGGTAAACAAATCTAAATTACAATTTTGTAAAGCTGAAGTACGATATCTAGGTTATACCATTTCAAATGCTGGTAGACAACTGGATAGCTGTAGAAAAGAAGCTATTTTACAGGCACCGATGCCCAGTACAAAAAAAGAAATGATGTCATTTTTAGGAATAACTAACTTTTGTCGTAGTTGGATTCCCAATTATGCAGAGGAAGTGAGTCCACTTTCATAACTTATTTTTGCACTTCCCATGGCAGCACATGACGCGCTGCAATGGACAGATAAGGCAATACAGGCATTTACTAGGGTAAAGCAACTGATAGCAGGATCTGCAACACTTAGCTTCCCTGACTATACAAAACCTTTTGTTCAGACAGTAGATTGTAAGCAGGGCTTTATGACATCGGTTCTTTTGCAAATTTATGGGGATAAGTTGAGGCCATTAGTTTTTTATTCCAGTAAACTGGACACAGTGGCACGATCGCTGCCACACTGTGTACAAGTAGTCGCAGCTGCACTGGCGTGCAGGCGCCTGCAACCCTAGTTTTGTTTCATGACCTTATTTTATGGGTACCGCACTCTGTCGCGTAATACTTCTACAGGATAAAGTTACCTTTCTCTCCTAGCAGACACTTGTCCTGCATGACAACGTTACTATCACAACCACACATGACCATTGAGCGATGCACCACTCTTAATCCAGCCACGCTGTTACCTACAGCTGATGACGGTGCCCCTCACGTATGTTTAGACTTAATACACTCTAATGTCTTACCAAGACCAGACCTTAAGGATCAGCCTTTGGCAAATTCAGATTGGACCTTGTTCGTAGATGGGTCAGCACGTAAGAATGAGGCAGGTATTACACAAGTGGGTTGTGCAGTCACAACTGAGACTAAGGTACTAGAGGCAAAACCTCTCCCCAGGAACCTGTCCGCACAAGCTGAATTGATTGCTTTGACCAGAGCATGTATCATTTCCAAGGATAAGGCAGTTACTATCTACACAGATAGTCAGTATGCTTTTCCACGGTCCATGTCTTTGCACAGCAATGGAAAATAGGGAATGGTTACTGCCTCAGGAAAGGAAATAACCCACAAGGATTTAATCCTTAGCCTCTTACAAGCTGTCCAACTGCCACGGGATTGGCCATCTGTAGTCAGCACACACAAATGCCAAGGATCCAGTATCACTTACAAATGCACTAGCTGACAAAACTGCAAAAGTGTAGCCTTAACCTCTACTTTTGCACTCGAGACCACACAAAAAGAACTTCACCCTACAGATAAATTTGATCTACAAACTTTACAAGTAATGCAGGAACTTACTACAGTTCAGGAAAAACAGCGATGGGTTAAATATGGGGCTATTCAAAAGCAGGGAGTTTTTGTAGGTCCAAATGATAAGTATGTCATGCCAAGAAAGCATTTTAGGTATGCCTCATTAATGACGCATGGCCCATCTCATCTGGGCCCTGCTGCTATGTTTCAGATAATCCAGCAAATTTTCTGGACCAAGGGTTTTATAGCGTATGCTAAACGATTTTGTTTGTCGTGCCTGCTTTGTGCACGATACCATGGTGGTGGGGTGCGGATCACCCCAGCAGCTTTTCCGCTGCCTCCGTATCCAGTTCACACAATCTGTATGGATTTTATTGAACTAACTCCTGTTCAACAAAAGCGATTTGTGTTAGTCATTATTGATGCTTTTACAAAATGGGTAGAAGCTTTTCCGGTAGCACACTCAGATGCACTGTCAGTAGCCAAGGCTCTTACAAATAACATTATCTCTCATTTTGGGCTACCCACACGCATCTATTCTGATAATGGCACACATTTCGTGAACCAAGTTATTCAAAAGCTGGCCGCCGTTTTTCAGATCAAGTTAAAACATCACTGTGCCTACCACCCACAGTCAGCAGGGTTGGTTGAACGCCATAATGGCATTCTCAAAGGCAAGTTACATAAACTCATGGCCGAGACACATCAGTCTTGGATAAACTGCTTACCTCTGGCACTCCTGTCAATGCGTACCTTATTACGTCCCGCAGTGGCAAGGTCTTTGCTCATGGAACGTGAGGGGGTGAAGAGATAGCAGATTACATGAGGAAAATGCTGACAAAAACTAACACTAATTAGTAGTAATCTTGTTTTGTATGAATATCTGACTATTGTAGCAATGCAAATACCGGAAGGATTTAGTCTTTCCCCACAAAAGCATTCCAAACTAATTTTGTTGTTAATAAGTGTGATTGTTACTTTTCTGTTTTGGCCGTTTTTATTTTCAAACGAAACTAGCCAAGTGAAGAGAGATGAAAATACAGCTTGGCATCCACCCTTTAATACTACTCAAGCTATTAAATATGCATATGCTTTGTCTTTTAATGTTTCAAATTGTTGGATATGCACAGCTATCCCTACTGTACATGGTGGCCTGATGTTAGGTACAGTCCCTTTGGGGCAAATGATACATGGACTAATTTACTGTTTGAAACTTCAAACGAGCCTTAAAGGACAAAATAGCACTACCCCTCATGGGTCGTCAGAATGGAACTGTATGTTTCCAGAGATCTGGAAAAATTAAGGTTGGATGGAGTCAATGTAATGTAACCATAATTCATAACTGTACATTGGATGGGCACTGTGCAACAAGTTTCAAGCCTATAAGAGTGCTTATTAATAGTACAGGGCTTATTAATGTCACTAGTTTTGTTGAAAAATGTTATCTGTGTATGATCTTTTGTTTAAAGGGATACAAGACAAAGGAAATCATTCTATTCCAGTAAATATCACTCTTAAAGTGAATGACTGTTATTTTGTCTGTGGTAAAAAAGCATACAAATGGTTACCAAGGAATTGGTCAGGCAGTTGTTTTGGGTTATTTAGCACCAGCTATAAGACATTCATTTACTCTTCCCCAAGGTAAAATAAAATGTACGTGCTGTGAATAAACCTGTTAATCCCGTAGGTAACATTGATGCATCCTGGATCTATCATCACGATTTGGCCCACAGTAGCAGCAAGGGACTGTCACACATGGACTTGGGCGATGATGTCATTTCTTGGGCTGGTATTCTTCCAGCTTATGGGACAGTAAAATCTATTTGGGAGCTCAAAAAACTGTCAAAACTGTTAGAAACTCTGAGCAATGCAACTTTTCTGTGCTAGGATTGGTGACGGATGAGTTAACTGCAATAAGGACTGTAGTGTTGCAGAATCGCATGGCCGAACTCACCCTAGCGGCGAAAGGAGGTATTGCAAGTGTTGTCCGTTCATTACAGACAACTGATATGACATTAACAGTCATCTGGAGATCCTACAGCAAGTTTCTGAACTTACAAAACCAGGACAGAATCCATTGACTGACTTTTTCCAAAATTGGTTTGGGAATTGAGGAACAGTGCGTATGAATGTCTTAATTGCTGTATGTATTGGTGCCATTATATTCCTACTGTTGGGTTGTTGCTGCATTCCTTGCATCCGAATGATAATATCAAGTGTATTGTCTGCCAATGCAACTAAAGCTTATTATTCTGAATATACAGGAAATGAACTGTGTTAAAACCTGTATGAATAAAATGTATTACTGGGGATACAAAGTGTTGTGAGGGGGGAAATGTAGTAAGAATCTTTGTGTTCAACATCTTTGTATCCTGTATAGGAAGGGTTAAAATGTGAAACTGCATTACTTGCAAAGAAATAAGCTAAAATGAGTTGTTTTTCTTGTAAGGAATTTGCTGACCAGAAAGGAATGCACAGATGCTACTTTGGTCCAGGCACAGGCCTATCTTGGGACTGACCTCTGACCAAGGAGGAGTGCATAGATGTTACCTTGATGTAGGCACCAACTTATCTTGTGTCTGACTTTTTTACCATCTAAGGCTCCACTGAGTGAATTTATAGCCTTGACTGAAATTCCTTGTCTAGTAACCAGCTGCTGAGTATGCATGAAAGAGGGTATAAAAACCCATGTAAAGTGTGTAGAAATTAGACTGCCAGCAACAGAACTTTTTGTGGCAGATCTCCATGCATGTTAAATAAACTCTTTTTTAGCCTACCTTTTTTGCTGCGTGATTCTTCCAGTATATGTTAAGAGTATTAAAAATCTTTTGACATAAACATTATACCATCCTTAGTTTTAGCAATGTAGGACTTTAGTATTTTTGCTTGATAAGTCACGATAATTTTATTTATTTATTAAATGTTTTAACCATGGTAGAGCACACCAGTCATTTCTTTTTTTTCAAAACAGGTTTATTGTTTTAACATATAAGAGAAATATCATAACAATTTTATACAAGTAATTAAAAATAGATATTATTATAATATTCAACAAAACAACTAAAGTATTTACAAAGACATCCACTACAATCAGATCAATTAATTAAACTAAAATGCCATGCTATTGAAATTAGAATTTTTTTAACAAATTTTGTAAATTATCCCATACAATATAATAAGATGTTTTTCTAGTTGTTCTTGACCTAATTGTGTTTATTTCCATATGGCACACTATATTCATAACATTTTTAAATTCATTGAACGAAGGAGGTGTATCTGAAATCCAATTTCTGGTTATTATTTTCCTAGCCACTGCTAGAATAGACCATAACAAGGGAAGCTTAACCTTTTAACACTTTGAGGTACAGGTGTGTTGAATAATATAAGAGATTTAGAAATAATGAAATTATCTGTAAAAAGAGCCTGCAAAAATTCATTAATTGACTTCCAGTATTCTTTCAATTTTATACAGTCATAAAACATATGAGCCCAGTCAGCATTAATTTCTACATTACATCTCTTACATAGATTATCTTTATTATTTATTTTATTCATCATCAAAGGTGTATAAAAAGATCTATGTAAAAATTTCCATGTATAAAGTCTCCAGACAATGGAAGACGTAGTTCTATAGGCAGATTCCAATATATATTGTTTATCCTGTTGATTTGGTGGGTCCCCATTAATAGAAGTGAAATAATTCCAGTATGTATCTACACTGTAAAAAGTTTCTTGTCTGATAATTTTATGTATGTATGAAAGTTTACCTTTATCAGAAACTTTATGTTGTAAATTTAATATCAAGTAATCAATCAGTGTTGGAATAGATTCTTTAACTGTTATAGACATTAGATCTATTTTATTAATGAGATGTTGTCTAAAGGTCTGAACCTCTAACCAGCAAGTCTCTCTTAGATCAAATTCTTGTTTTAAGAAATCTAGATTTTTAACTTTATTATCAGATATCAACTGATACCAGTATTTTAGATCATTATCTATAGCTAAATGAGTTCCTTCAGAAGTAGATGACAAAAGCATACCCTGAGTATACATTATAGGGAATATAATAAAATTCCATTCCCTATACTTAGGGTGCATGAATATAAAGTTACGATAGCTAATAATAATATTTAATGGGTAACAAACCATATGTTTAGGTGTAATAGGTGAAGTACAAAATTCCTTTAGTAACCATAACATGGAGTTATTTACAATCATATTTTTATGTGTTAAGGAGATTTTCATGAAGTGCGTACTAATTAGTTCCCAATAATCTTTCCATTTTGCGACATATGACTGATCTATTAATAAAGTAATAACTTTTACAATAGAAGAAATAGTATATAAATTAAAGTCTGGAAAAGAAATACCCCCTTGAGACCAGCTATTAGTATGTTTCTTTAAAGCAATCCTAGGTCTATTAGGTGCCGATAGGAAATTTAACATTAGTGTATTCAGTTTCTTGATAATTATTTTTGTAGGTGGAAGTATTATTGATTGTATTAAGTATAAAATCTTGGGGAATATTATCATTTTAATAATTGTAAGTCTCTCCTCCATAGTAAAAAAACATATTATTCCAGGTATTAAAAAGATTTTGTATATTAAGAAAACAGGTATTCTAATTATTATATGTAATAGATTTAATATCTTTAGATAGTATTATACCTAAATAAGTTATCTGACCTGAATTCACACCAGTCATTTCTGACCGTCAGTCTCAGCGCAGGGATGTTTTTGTTTTGAATTTTTTGCTGCTGTAGGTATTTGTCAACTGGATTATGAATTCTCACTATTTATCCTGGCCTCAGAGAAGTCAGCATCCTGGCTGGTATCGGCTTTTCATTCAGGTTATAACAGTGGGATTGTCAGGAGGTCTTGACCCTGCTGTAATGTTCCAAACATTAACATTTCCATTTGTGAAACACAACTACCCTCAACAAATAACACATCTGTTTTCTGTAAAGCCCAACAGATGAGGCAAGTGTTTTGTCTTCACTCTCTTTACTATCAACAGTTGTAAAGGTGATAGTCCTGTTAGTTGTAATGGAGTGTTTCTGTACTCAAAAAGAGCTAAGTTAATGGAATTATTAGAATTGTCACCACTTTTCTTCTTGATATGTTTTACAAGTTAACAGAAGTGATAGAAAACATAAAGATTTTCGACATAAAGTGAACAAGGTTGAGGAACACAAAGTTAAAAAAGTCACTTTCACATACATTAAACACAGATGATATGCAGATTGCATAGACCACATATTAATGGAATTACAAGAGCAAAGACTGAAGGGCAAAAATGTCTATCTGAAGAAATAGCTTGAAAGGAAAGGAATTGAACTGAGCTGGACAATACATCAGAGAAATGTAACAGAAGGCAGGCTGCAGAAGTAAATTGAAAGACAAGTAAAAGAGGGAGAAGAAGGTGTAATAATAGCATATGGTCCCCTGTCAAGTAATAGGTTCTTAGGATGATACTAGGCTATTGGCCCGGAGGCCCTCATAAGCCTAGCCAAGAATTTTGCCCATGTTCCCTCAAATGCTAACATGAACATAACCCACATGCTCAATCCGAAAAGTGTGACAACAGAAACATGATGGTTGACGAGTACAAGACTTGTATTATGCAGGATTGCAGGACAGCAGGGATCAGGGTAATCATCCTTTTCCCACTCTGGTGAGATCTCTGATTTGGTATATATAATTAACAGGGGAGTGTAGCTGGTGCAGGCCCCCAGGAGAGGGTTGGGTTTCAGGAGGTCTTGCTCCACCACAAAAAAAAAAACAGTTGTTTTGTTTCTTTTAATCTTTTGATATTGTGGTGTTCCAGCTTTTTGGCTTGAAAATGTGGGTTGTGCTCATGTGGGAGTTTCAATATTTAATAGGGATTTGCATATTATATTTTATGTATATCTGTTTATATATATATATATATATATTTATATATATATATATATATATATATATATATATATATATATATATATATATATATAGATAGATAGATAAAGCTATATATGTAATATTAATTTTTAGTGCATTTATATTTATTTATTGGCATTTGTTTACCGGGAAAGTCCACTGCACCGAAAGAATCCATTTTAAATGGAGGCCTGGGGACAAAAGCTCCACAAGGCAGTTAATATAATGGTACCTAACATTAAAAATGGATAGTACATACAACAAGTGTTAGCAAATGGAATGATATTAAGCAGACAACAGAGTAGAAAGGATATACATATATAATATGTACAAGTAACAATTAAAGGGGTACATTCTGAAACAAGTAAACTTATTGTTATACATTTTTAGTGATAAGCAGTCATATACAAGGTATTCAAGGAGTCACAGCCAGCATAAATGGTGCAGGGAAGAGTGAAATTAATTTATTGACAGATGGTTAGGCAACAGTAGATCAAACGTCAGTATTAGAGGAATCATAAGGTCAATATGACTTTGGTGTGGGGGTCAGGTTATAGATGGGTGGGAATTGGAACATCTGCATTGCCAAAAGATGAAGAGGTGTTGATGCAGTGATTTTTTGAAGGAGGAGATATTGCCAGAGGCTCTGATAGCTATTGCAGAGAATTCCATAACTTGGCAACAGAAAAGGAATAAAACATGTCACCAGCTGGGAGTTTTGGTTTGTCTACTTGAAGAAGGAGTTTTCGGATCTGAGTGGCCTATTTGGGTGGTAATGGTTTAAAATGGATGAAAGGGCTGGACAGTCTGAGGGTTTTTAAATAATTTTATGTGCTGTGGTTAACTGTAGAGAGATTAGGCAATCTGGGAGTTCAAGCCATTTAAGTGCTTGTAAGGAGATGCAGTGGTGGGAAGAGTGTTTTTTTTTTGGGCTGCAAACTTAACCTTGTTGTAGCAGGACTCGAGCTTGGTTTTTAAGGAGGACTGGATATTGGTAAGGAGAGGAGCTCCATATAGGAGAGATGGAAGGAGAAAGGTTGTGGCAAGAATATGCATAGTAGAGCAGTTAGTACAGTGTTTGTGCCTGTAGTGGGTGCCTAGTTTTTGGTTTGTTTTTTTAATATTATTATGGATGTGGAGGTCGAATGTCAGGTTTTCATTAAGAATAACACCTAGTAATTTAGTGTGGGAGACAACCTCTATGGTGGTATTATTTTGAGAAAGAATGATGAAATCTGACTTGTTAACAGAGGTTTTTCTTAGGGGTAAATATTACCAGTTTGGTTTGCTGGGGTTTAGTGCTAGGTGATTATTGGTCATACACTTTTCAGTGGCAGTAAAGGCTTTCTGAGTTATTTGCAGAAGTTCAGGTGTCGAATTAGCAGAGCAAATAATGGTTGAATCATCTGCATATTGTACCACAGGTGCATTATTAAGGATGGAATAGATGTCATTTATAAAAAAATAAAGCCAAAAGGCACCGAAACATGACCAAAACCATAAAAATAAAATGGATTTAATGAATGGTCAGCACTTTCACACTTCCAATTGTGCTTCATCAGACCAATACATAAAATAAAACCACAATGATTTTTATATATTACATCATCATAAATTAATTAAAAACAACCAATAAAATCACATCAACTCCATATTAAATTCACTTACAAAGATGTCTATCCTTTAAAATAGGCTTAATGGAAGTCCTCCCATTTATGCCTGGCAGCCTATCAGTCTGCAGTATGATTATCCAAAACAATTCACGTTTCTCAGTGAAATTCTTTATATTTCCACCATGTATATTGGGAACGATCACTTCAACTACCCTAAAACCAAATACATGTCCATGCCCCTTCTCTAAATCATAATTAAAATACTGAAAAGAAGGGGTCCTAAGATAGAGCCTTGGGGAACATCAGTTGAAGCGTCAAGGAGTGGGGAGAAAGAGTTGAGCCATTTAGTGGATTGTTGCCTGCCTGTTAGTTGGTAAACCAGTTTAGAGTTGGGGGAGAGATACCTAGGGTGGAGAGTTTATTGAGGAGTAATAGGTGGGAGACCATATTGAAAACCTCAGAGAGGTCGAGAAAGAGTGAGGATACAAATTTGCCAGTGTTTCTGGCTTGATTGAGTGTGTGCATAAAGGAAATAAGAGCAGTAGTGGTGCTACCACCTGGCCTGAACCCATGTTGAGTTGGGGAGAGGAGCTGCTTTAATAGTAGAAAATGTAGACGTTGATAGTGGATACATTTTTCAAGGATTTTTGAGCAAGGGGAGAGAATAGCTATGAGCCGGAAGTTAGAAATGTCAGTATTATAACCATCTTTGTGGAAGGGAAGAATATAATCTTTTTTTCAGATAGTGGGAAGATAAGACTCTTGGAGGGATCTGTTGAGAAGTGTGCTGATTGGATAGGCAATGGATCTAGCTGACATTTGAAGGTATTCTGGGGGTAAGTTGTCGAGGGCAGTGGAGCCAAGTTTCAGTTTTAGGAGAAGTTTGTTGTAGTGGTGGTGGATATGGGGGAGAAAGAGAAGGAGAGTGAGGAAGGGGTGGCAATATCTTGAAAAGAATGTGTTTGTGGAAGAAAGTTGGTATTAACACTAGTGTAGGCAAAGGTGGTGGTAAGTTTGGCTATAGTTTCAATGAAAAGTGAGTTGAAGAGGGTGGCTATTTCACTGTCAGTTTTCTCAGGGAATGGGCAAAGGTTGTTTTTGTTGCCAGGGTTGATTATAGATGTGATGGAGTTCCAAAATTTCTTTGGAATTTGTTTGTGATCTTTTTGGAGGCTTACGTAATATTATTTTCTGTCAGATATGACTAGGGGCTGAGCTTGATTATGAAGTTGTCTAAATTCTATGAGATCAATGGGATTCCTGTACTTTTGCCATTTTTTCCATATTTTGTCCCTTGCAGTCATGATTTGCTTGGTAGCTTTAGAGAAACTTATGACTTGCTTGGTTTTTATTCATTTTGTCTTAGAGGGGCTAGTTTTTTTAAGATGTTGAGGAATATGGAGTTGAAGAACTCAACAGCCTCATCAAGGGGCAGGAGTTCTAGTATATTCCAATTAATAATACTTAGCATTTCATTAAAAGTTGAGGGATTAAAGTTGCTTAGGTTTCTACTTTGTTTATATTGGTGTTGAGAATGTATTGTGTTGGTTTTATGAAGTATATAGGCTGGTAGGTGATCCCTAATGCTGCAAGGAAGTGTCCATGCTGCTGAAATTTTATTTGTATCTGACACTAGTATAAGGTCAGGAATTGAACTAAATTATTTCTGTTGAGTCTGGTTAGATCTGTTATTAACTGTGTGAAATTTAATAGGTTGATATTAGATGATGGAAACTGACCTGAGAAACCATTCCAGTTTATATTTACGTCACTTACAATGACTGTATCATTATTTATGTTGTCTGATAACCAGGTGAGAATATCTTCTAGAATGGGAATATTGTTACCTGGAGGAATGTATAGGACTATAATGCAAAGATACTTGGCAGTGTTCAGTTTGAGGAGAGAGAGAAGTATTTTGGCTGTGGAAAATTGGGGAATAGAATTGGAATATGGGACTATGGTAAGGATGTTAGGAAAGAGTATAGCTATGCCTCCTCCTTTTTTGCAGGGTATTTCTGCTCACAGGCAGGCATACCCTGGAGGAAGGAATTCTGAATCCTTTATGTAGGGTTTCAGCCAAGTTTCAGTAACAGCTAAATGTCTGGTTTATTTAGGGATATCCAGGCATGGAAATCTGGTATTTTGTTTCTGATACTTTGGAGATTGATTGTTGTGAAATTTAGTGATTTATGTGAACTAGGGAGGTTGGCAGTTAGTGGGATGGGTCCTGGATCTAGATGGATATCTCCACATAGGTATATGATAGATTGCTTGTATAGATAAGTGAAAGGTGGAGGTATCTTTTTGGGTCACGGGGGATACTTATATGATTGGGAGTGCTTTTGTGGGAGGGAATAAGTTTTAGTTTGGTGTATAAGAGTATGTCGAGTGAAGACAGGCTAGCGGATATGTCTGAATCGCTAGAGAGAGAAATGAAAACTGTGTGGCAGTTGTAGGTGTACATGTCTGAGGTGTATAGGCTGCATATCAGGTTGTCAGAAAAGGTAGGAAGCATAGTAGAAGGGCAAGTAGGCATAGTGGAGAGAGAGGCATGTGAATAGACAGCATATTGGATAAAGCAGAATACAGTTTGGTTAAGATGTGTTTTGGGATAGTTTTGTTAGTGGTAGCATACAGTTAACGTGAAGGTTGTGGGTGGAAGATGTAGTGGTTAATCTAGTGTGACGATAGTAGACATTGTAGAAGTGGTATCAAAAAGGGAGAGAGTTTTATTACTGGAAGAAGGTGTTGTAGGGATGTTGTTGGGTGATTGGATGGGAGGGGGTTGATTGTTGTTGGAATCTGCAGGGGTGGGCGAATGGAGCTGGGCGAATGGAGCAGCCTGAACCATGGTGGACAGCTGAAAACAGAACTACCAAAAATTATCAGCCAGCAGTTATCCTGCTGTATCCTCAGGTTAGTATCTTATATTGGCAGGAATCACTTATTGAGTCATGGCTCTGAAGTTTGAAATTCATTTTCTTTCTAAGGATATTCTGATGAATGTTTTTTTGTTTGTTTTGTTTTCTGGATGGGCTTCAACTTTGGAAATATTTTCTCAAAAATTCATTGTTTTCTTGTTAACGTACTTTGATTTGTTGTTTCATCCTCATTGAGGCTTTGGGTATGCTCAGTAGATTTCCTGGTGGTCTACTGGTAGTAGTTTGAATTTTCATTGCCTTTGTCATTTTTAAATCCATATCCTGTCAGTTTTGAAAATTATATTATATCTTCTTAAAGTCATTTAAAACAGTAAACAGGACAAAATCTCTAAGAGCGTCAAATTTAGTGGTAGATGCAATGATCCAACTTCTGAATCTTTGTCTAGTTACTACTGGGTTCATTTCACTTTATAGAAAAGCAGAATTATATACATAATGTAACGACACTTCAGTGCCCTTAATAGTACAGCCATATTCTTAAGTACTCTGGCAGCAAATGAAGAACACAACATATGACATCATGGTTACCACTTAGCCATATGAATACTTAGACACACTGTACAGTACATGACAAGGGAGTACCTTGGGAGCCAAGGAATTTTCTGGATTCTGCATGCTTTACAAATCATATAAGGTGAGTAATTTGACCAAGCCTTCCTCTAGTGAATACAGATCTTAATAACATTTAGCTCCAGAGTAGGCAGGGACTTCCTTTGTTTCCAAACTGTGACTGCAGGCAGCTAATTTTGCCCATCACTAGGGTTGCATTAGTTTTGCAGGGGGTTACCCAACCTCATTTTATCTAGATCTTCATAACTTAACCCTAGTCCTCAGTGACTTAGTACAGTATCATAATATGTGCTCATTTATCACCTCCCTTGTTCCTCCTCAGTCATTACCATACAGTCAGCAGCCATGATGTCATCTACACAAGACAGAGACTACCTTCACATTTAATGGTGGCATTGCTATCTAATGTTACCTCCCTTTTCTGTGCTCTTAAAACATACTCACCATAGAAAGAGAGCTTTTCCTGCATATCAAAGTCTTAGTACTTCGATCAACAATCTTGCATGTTCTAAATATCACAACCAACCACAGAATAATTTGAGCCACTGACAAGATGTAAATATAAGATAAATCCATATAGATATTCATGATATAAATTATCCAAAACATGCAAATACTTACTACACAGCCTCCCTCTAAGTGACAGCATGCACCCTACCCCTGGTTTAGAAAGACAGGTAGTCACTTTGTTAATTCCACAAAATGACTGCAGGTGCACAGCCCATGGAATCATGTTTTAATGCTTTCATTAACTGCCATAGACTGCCTTTTTGTGTGAAAATGATCATCTCTCACAACAACCCTGATATCTTAGCTGTAGCAGAAACTTGATTAAGATCTGACAACCTTGATAGTTAAGTGCTGCCCACAGAATTCAACATGTATAAGCTAGGCAGCATAAAGGGACTGGTGAGGTGGATATCATTAATAAAGGCAAGATAATGTAATCTGTAGTTATAGACCCCATTTTCACAATTCACAGCACAACTGCTTGGACTGCTACACCTAGTTATGTTGCCTACTGGAACAGACAAAACCTCTGGTGGAGAAAGCATACTTGACTGAATCCATCTATCTACACATAATAAATGTATTGCAGCAGCTGTCATTATGACAGATTTCATCAGTGGCCATATGCCTACATCAGCTGCTTGGCTGCAAAGTCCAAAAAGCACTTCAGTACTGTCCCTTCAGAAATTTCAGAGTTGATTTACAAAAGATATCTTAATGTAGTTGTCTGGAATTAACTGTCTTGTTTATTGTTCTGCAGTTAAATACTTTAGCTCCATGGTTATATCAGTCCTCAAGAACTTAGGCCCTGCAGGAAAGCATTTTGTCAAATCCAGGTCCTTAAACTGGATCTCTCCAGAGACTGATACAGCTATTCCATACAGATAAATTGTAGCATCTGTGCTGCAAAAACACAACTACTGCCTCTTTTAATCCTTTTAGAGAGGTTACAAATCGCAGCGAGGCCATACTGTTACACAGAACACTATCTGTTTGTACAAGTCAGTGTCATTGTAATGCTCTGCATAATTCTGTGGGCACTTTATTGTGTATTTGGTTGGGGTTGTGAATGAAAATGGTCCTTAAAGTCCACTCACCTGGTTAACAGACAAACTACTGTAAATAGGTAAACACCTTTGGTGTAACCAGGTAACATAGGATGGTGCTAATACTGCTTGCACCCAGTCACTGCACAGTCTAAAGGACAGTGCTGTTTGTGTGTGCGTGTGTGTGTGTGTGTGTGTGTGTGTGTGTGTGTGCGCGTGTGTGTGTGTGTGTGTGTGTGTGTGTGCGTGTATATATATATATATATATATATATATATATATATATATATACGTGTGTGTGTGTGTGTGTGTGTGTGTGTGTATATATACTTGTGTGTGTGCGTGTTTGTGTGTGTGTGTGTATACGTACGTGTTTGTGTGTGTGTGTGTATATATGTGTGTGTGTGTGTGTGTGTGTGTGTGTGTGTCTGTGTGTATATATACATGTGTGTGTGTGTGTGTGTATACATGTGTGTGCGTGTATGTGTACGTGTGCGCGCATGTGTGTGTGTCTGTGTGTTTGGGGGTGTGGAACCTGTGTATATAAGTTGACATTCATTCCTTACCAAGACACCAGTACTAGTTAGAGGACATTGTAAAGATTCATTTTTTTAGAAACATTCCAAACATTCCTAAATCTAAACAGACAAATCACACTCATACTAAGATACAGTATAAAGTAACTAGAGGAAAAAGTCATCTGACTACAGCTGTAAGTAGAAACATTTCAGCTTTTTTTTTTTTTTTTTTTAATCAAGGTAGCTTACTCTCCAATTCAGGTATGCAGAGGACCAGGAGCCTGTCTTGGCACTCATTATGTACAAAACAGAGTACACCAGCCCATCACAGGATACTCATTCACTCACCTCCTTCACCCACATTTTAGGTGACAGGTTGTAGAATCATTAATTCACCTGTGACACATCTATCAGGCATGAGAAGAAACCAGCATACCCACCAAAAACCCAAACAGACACAGGTAGTATGTGTGATATGCACAAAAGAAATATACCTGTAGTCTTTCACTATTAGATTAGGTCCTGTTTGTGTAGGATGTAACTTCTAAGTATATTTAAAGTAGATGTTTGAGATGTGGAACCTTCATGATATCATGGACTCTCAAAGAAACAGTAGCCACTTTCCACAGGAGATGTGATTTGTACTTGTTTACTTTATTTTCTTTTGGCAAAAGGATAAAGCCATAGTTCAAGTCATGAGAGTCTGTTTTAGGAAGCATACAGAAAGACAGATAAAAAGAGGAATCATAATTTTTTAAGACTGCTAAGAAGTTGTATGAATGTAGTAGAGTGCTTTTAGAAAAATGTTGTTAAGAAATGAAAGTATTTTGTCTAAAGAATGGAAATTAATGTTGCACAATTCTTCATGGCAAGTTTTCTCAAAATGATCTAGTACATAGTTGTTTGGCAAAACTTGAAGAGGAACCTCTGACTTAATTGTGGCAGAGATGTGCTCATTAATAGGAAGGTTGAAGAGGATGAATGATTTAGTTGACCTCTTTTTTTCCATAGTATACATTAAGCATTTGTTGACTGTAGAATATGACAGAAACTTGACAGTCTGCTGCTGACCCCCCCCAACACCATAGCCTCCGTTCTACAAAGAAGTTTGTTCTTACATTTTAGCTCTGTCATGTTGCTGGCTAAAAACATGAACATTCTTAATGACCTGATAGTGAGAAAATTGGCCTACCTAGTTTATTAATTGATTTTTACTACAGAGTGAGCTGCAAAAATGTTACCTGAGGAGGTGGTATCAACCTCTGCACCTACGTACACCTTATTTAACAGGCTCATACGTTTAGTAAACAAGTTCAAGGTGCATTGGTAATCAAGGAATTATGACACTGATCCTTTTTGGAACCTAAAACTCTCCATATAGTCATCCAGTTCTGTCTTGAAAGTATGGATTGATGGCTGAGTTTATTGGAAATGGGGGAGTTTATTCCATAGGTGTAGGAGTTCTTCAGATATAAAGTTGTCACCTTTCACAGAATGGTTGATATTAATTTTACTGTGGTTGAGAACCCTCTTGTATTCAGGTCACCAGAGAATATTATAAGCAAAGGGTTTCAAATAGTAAAGGATCCTTTAATGTTTTGTCTTACAGGATCTGGTGTCTTCCAAGAAAGTAATAAGATACAGGGAAGATGGAGTTGCTGTAATTTTTAGTTGTAAGACTAGCCTTGAAGCCCTTCTGTTTTTTATGAGGAATCTTTGGACTTTCTCTAGTTGCTCCAGATTGTCCATGGGTAGGTTACAAAACAAGGTAAAACATTCTGTAGGAAGCAGTCACATCTTTAGCATAGCCCTCAACTCTCAGAGGGTTAGGTGGGTAACTATATAATCTCGAAATACAATGACAGCATTATTGGTATAAAAATGTCATTGTTGACAAGAACTGCGTTTTTAGTATTTTTTTGTTGACCATTAGCAATGCACAAACCTGTTATTATTATTATTGCTATTATTATTTTAACAACTGTGGGAATGCTGCTTTTTTTTACATTGAAGGAAAGGCATTCATGCATAATATTAAGTGATATTTGAAGGGAGACAATATCTTTGGGCATAAGGGCAGTGTTTCCAAATTGGAAGTCCTCTGCATGTTTGGTGATCCAGACACTGAAGTAAGTTTTGACATCTCTTAAAAAAAAAAAAAAATGCCAAAAAGGAGTGGCCATAGACAAGACATCATTTACTTTTAGATCCTTTTACATATGTTTTCTTCATGGAGTATACTTTCAAATGCTTTAGCCACATTGAATTAAGCTGCATAGACAGATAAACCTTCATCCGGGGTGGCAGTCACACAGTCAAAATTGAAATGGTTAAGCATGCATGCTGTTCCTCTGAAAAAAAGTAATCCCATACTCCTTCAAAGGGTTTTGTTGTGAAGTGACTCTTAAAGAATGAAGTCGGCCTCCGGCACACTGCAAAAATGTACAGGTGTTGAGACGTGTCTTGTGAGAAAATATCGCTGCCCTCTTTTAAATCCAGTTTTTGGTCTCATTTGAAAAACTGCCATCATCTAATAGTTTGTACTTTGAAGGATGTTTCAAAATGAATGTTTCAATGAGGTGAAGAATACAGGAAGGCCGTGTCTGATATGGATACTGCTGAAACTTAGTCACTGCAGGTTCCTGGGTGGGATGTATATTCAGAATGGAAAATATTCCATATATTTTTAATTCTATTTAGACTCCTTACAAGTATGAGAATCAGTACAATTAGAAATGTTTTTGATAAGTGGTTAAACACTCTAATGAAGTGTGTGCCTATATTCTGGTCTAAGGTAGATGATGAACTAATAATTACAACACAGAATATTGAATACATATAATTAATAGCAGCATGCTATAACACACACAACTAAAGCAGTAATATTGGAGACATGTAAAAAAATTTCATTCATGTTGAAAAAGTGGAGTACTTTAATAACTGTAACATAATGGGGGGAAATATAGTAACTGATTTCATGTTTAATCCCGATATTAACTTTAGGAAGATCCTTAGCAGTGACCGTAGAAAGACAGTGAACTCAATAATGCTTCCCTACTTAATGTAGCACAACTGAACAGTTTTTTTTGTTATAAAACAGATGTAGACATTGTGTATTTATACACAAAGGAATGAACACTGTGTGCATTATATGTAAACTTGTGTAGCAGCTGCTGTTTCCCAGATTTGTATCTGTCATGACCTAAAATTGCAAAGTAACTTGAAAGTGATTCTTGTTGGCAGTGCCATATTTTGATGTCACATACAGCTGTGATTCTGTAGCCATTGGGAATAAAGGCTTCACTTTTTTGAGTCACAACAATAAGTAAAATGAATGTGATATCATCTAGTGGTGCACATGTGATCTTAACCTTGAAACAAGCGTGTTTCCAACTCTTTGAGGTTCTGCATCTTTGACAGCTACAACTTATCATAGGCCCCATTGCACATTGTTGTCATAGGTCATTATTTTCTTAGTTTTCATTGTTTTAAAGACATGCACTCATCAACTCTCTTTCTTAGGCAATGATTTTGTGAGCTTCCATTTCCCCATATGCTGGAACACTCTTCTTAATACCAGTATATATTTTTATTCACTCCATTTTAGTGTTCTGTTCAGTTTGTTAACATTGTCCATCCTGCTTTGGGGCTCTGTCTGAACCCGTCGTGTTATCATGGATGGGTGGAATATCAGAAATAGCTTTTTGTGTAGCTGCTTTGGCTGTTTCAATTATGATTGTATGTCATATTGCTTGCACTACATTGTATTTTATAATACTGAAAATAATTTATGAGCATGTCAAATCTAAAATAATTCTAAGCCTGTGCTGTTTATTATTGTAAGGTGGTTACAAGGTCTGCCTATCACTTACTGAAACAATATATTTTTGTATCGGTCTGCTCTTCTCACACTTTCTAATGTGAGTCTGCAGAAATGATTCATAATAGTTTAACATATACAATGTGAATACTGTAATATGATTCTGACCAGTAATGAAAAACACAGCTTCAGTTAGAGTAATATCACCTGGCCTGTAATTAAATCTCCTGAAGCAAAAAAAAAAAAAAGGCAGATAGATTAGTAGCATCAGGTTCTAGTAAGACATTCATGAATGACCTAGTGGTGTAAGAACTGAACATTGTGTGACATTCTCTGAGTTACTGCCTGCTGCTGGAATTGCACTCACAAAGGTATAATTTATAAGAGACGAGAAATATAGATGGACATGGTGGTGTTGCTGTACAGTGGAAAGGGGATTCCTCACTGTCGTCAGACAATGAAAATGACATCCCTCCTGCTTCCAGTCCTAGTGACAGTGAAGCAGAAGTTGGGAGAGCATGCAATAATTTGTCTGACATGGCAGGTACAGCCAGGAAGCAAACTGCTCATCTGCCCTATGAATAATGTGTATACTTGTTTTTCATTAGCCAAAATAAGCTGGTTAGTATGTGGATCAGAAAAGGGAAAATAACAGCGAACACAATGGGAATAAACTTGAAAGCATAGTATGATGTTAAAACAGCTGATGCGCTTTTACAGCATTTAGTATTTCAAGAATTCTGAGTAGTGCTTCCCAAGATAAAACTGCAAAAAAAGTCCTTTTCCTAAACAATGTCCTCTGAAACTAATTTTCTGTAGTGTTATCTAAAAGTATAGCTTACAATGTGTTCTTAGATTAAATAGAAACTTCCAGTGACATTTAATCTGCTATTGCAAATGTGCAGGGATCCTCACTGAGCCCAAAGTTTGTTTTTATAACCCCCAAATTTTTTTATATGAATATACAGATTGTTTTGAAAAAATGCTGCATATTTCACTGTTGAGCATACCTCCGTCACTAAAGCTATAAGCTGTAGGGTGGTGGGATGACACTATATTCTAAAGGCATATGCTTATGGAGAGAGGTGTCTAATGCCGTACATATATTGACTAGGAAGCTGAAGTAGCTGGTGTCTAATGCCATACGTATATTTGCTAGGAAGCTGAAGTAGCTGCATCACTGATGCAATGCCATATGTATATTGACTAGGAAGCTGAAGTAGTTGGTGTCTAATGCCACGCGTATATTGACCAGGAAGCTGAAGTAGCTGTATCACTGATGCAATGCCATACATATATTGACTAGGAAGCTGAAGTAGTTGTATCACTGATGTAGCTCACTGAGCAGGATTTAGCTGGAAAGAAATTACTTTTGCTCTCATGTGAGACTTAAAGCTGTTCTATATGTCATCTCTCTTTGAAAAACAACACACTGTTGTAGAAGTGCCGATGTTTTGTGTAGGTCAGATGGAAAGTCAGTTTCAGAAATCAGTTCCTCTCCTATTTGTTAACTTCAGGGCTTATAATGTTAGTTAGTGGTGATGGTATTTTCAGGCCTTTCCTACCCCATTACTTAAGTCTTTATTGGTATTGCTTTGAAACAAAAATGTTGAAAAACCTGTGAGCTCAATTACGAAAATATGTGGATATTTGAAATTCCTTCCAAAAAGTACAAAATGTGCCACTGCACATATTAAAGCAAGAAATTCCAGTCAATGCAGTTTAATGTTTTCTATAACAGAGTTAAAATATTGCCGCACACAGCTACTCTTTCAAGCTGCCATGTTGTACAGTTCCAGTGGCTTAGGGTAACTTACTCCATTGCTCACTTTCTGGGAGAACTTTGGAGCCGTTATGTGTGCTGTTAAAATGGCTGCATAAACCCAGATTAAGTTCCTCCTTGTGTAAGAGTTCTTGCATTGCTTTAGTGACATAGATTAAATAGTATAAGAAAAAAAATCTCTGCTGTGATGGCAGGAGGTGAATACCTGCTTGTCAGTGAATGAGATGTACATTTAAAAGAAAGTCCTTAGTCTGCTGTGCTGGAGGTCTGTTCTTTTTTATTTGAAACAGTTTGATTAATAACAATGTTAACATTAATAAATATTCCGGACAATCAGAACAGATCAATAAAAGTATGATGAAATAATACCAACCAAACTGTTTTGAAGACAACCCTGAAATAGTAAAAGCTCTTTAAATCCATTGAAAAAAGATGCTTTGCAATCAAATCTGTTGAACAAGTCATGTTTTCAAATTCCACAAGTGTTCTTCTTATAGGAAGTTTTTCATTCAAACAGATATTGATGTTTCCAATACTATACAGTATATAAAGTAATATTTAAAGATATTGTACTTCAATCTTTTTTCCATGCACATTTTGTGGAAAACTGTGAGGAAAACTATCCCTGGAAAAAATGTGACTTTAATCATGACAGAAAGCATCTCAGTCTAGAAATGGTGAGAATAAATCAGGAAAATAAAGTCCAGCCAATCACAGGTTTAAACGTGAGCAGTTCTACAAATGTGTCCCATTAGGAACATTAAAATGATAAATAAAAGACTAACAGTGCAAGCACCTACAGAGTTATTTCCAGAAGTGTCACCCAAAACCAGTGTCTAATGCAAAGCAAGTCAGTAACTGCCACCTCTACAGGGGCAGATGAAAGCTGTTCAATGCCTCTTGGCCATTGCATTTTAAACAGCTATAGCTCCAGTATGTTCTTTCTGGGTGTTCATTCAGATACATCTCTTTGTCTGTTTAATGCAGATATAAAATTATTTTGACTCTGAGGGACCTGTTGCTGTATATGTCTTAGTTTATGTAGAGCATCCTCCAGAGAGGGGAAGATAACATGGCTGAGAGAAAATGAATTTTAAGTTGTGCTTGGGAAAGCATCTTTCATTTCCAGTTTGCTTGTCTGCATAGCGTGATCACTGGCTGAAATGCCACACTCTTCTTTTGAGGATTATTTATGATTACTTAACACAAATTTCACTGGTTCTGAAGACCGAATCTGGTACTCACAGAGAGGACAAAACCCTTTTTTTTAGAACAAAGCTCTCCAGTCTGGTAAAAATAAAGTTTTAAAAAACGAGGATACGAACACATACATGATACTTACAGCAGTATAGATACCAGCTCTCTAGCTAGACATTGAAGAACTTGTGAAAATAGTCAGTTTAAATTCTGTGTGTTAGAATAAATGCAAAAAAATCACTAGAGGAGATCAATGGGAAGGCCTGCTAGCGCACAGGCAGTTATATTAGCAACTGACTTTACAAGCTAATAGAAACCCAGGTCTAAATGAACTAATCTCTAGTACCCTGCATTTAAGCTTAGGTCTGCCAGACTGTAACACTTTTTAGAAATGTTAGGTTTCAATGTTTAAAGCACTATAAAGTTTAACATCATTTTTTATAATTTTAAGGCATTGATTATTTTATTAATTGTAACTATTTGATTTAGACATTGTCACCTAACAGTAAGACGCTGTCCGGTTCGATTCTCAGCTAGAGCGTCTTCTGCATGGAGACATGCGTGAATGGGCGTACCTTCATTGAAGGTTGGGCATCAGGGCTGGTAATTCGGCATGTAAAAATCAACTACCAATCATTAGCGGACCGGAGTTCTGCTGTGGTGACCCCTAAACGGGAAAAGCCAAAAGACACAACATTGTAAGTGTATTTTATAATGGTTACTGTTCCTTTAAAGATCTAATTAGCTTTAAGTTTTATTTAATTGGGACGTCTTTAAATATACGCTTGGGTAGTATTAAAATATTGTTCTGATGAGGTCCTGTTTGTAGTAGGATGAAATCACTCAACTTGGTTTTGAGTAAAATATATTATTAATGTTTTCGTTTTTGTTCTATCTGATCATTCAGTTGATCAATGTGGTGTTGATGGTGGTTTGTGCACCGTGGTTTGAACAGAGTTACATCATTTGGTTTTAAAAGTAAGGTTAAGTTATGCTTGCCTGATATGCCATGATATGAGAACCCTGTGGGATCTTTTAGTTTTCATCTCCTTCTTGGAACTTGCCTCTCCATTCTGAGGCTTTCCACTTCATGAAATTAGCAGAGTCCACACCTTCCAGTTTCTCCAGAAAAAAAGAAAATATTCTCTGGCCACTCGCCTCCAGATCTATTACTTAAGTCTCTAAGAATCTGATGTGAGCTTCTGTTGAAGTTATCCTATGCTACATGTCCTGAAGGCCATTATCCATTTCCTGTAGATGATCTATATATCTGATAAATGCTTCTTCTATCTCTTTAGCTTTGATTGTCTGACATTTCCGTGTAGTCAGAAATCAAAGCACTGACTATTTGCTGCTTGTTTATGATTTCATCCTGCCAAAAATCACCAGTGTTATGTCCTTCACCATTTCTATAACTGTCCTGGGAGTTTGTCTTCTCCAGTGGTGGTCTGGCTTAGAAATTAAGGAGACCTAACCTCATGACTCTAACCTCAGCTTCTGTTGTGCGTTTGTTATCGAGCTGTTTTGCTCCATAGCATGAATGTCACCAAGGTACAGCAAGAACATCTTTCAGACCTTCTTCATGAATTAAACACAGTATAGGGGTAATAGCACAAAGTAATATTTTTCTTTTAGTAAGAGGAGTGGAGCTCATACTCTGAGTATGCTACTCGCTCAACATCTTAACCCGAAGTCCCTAATAGAAGTCTTGGTTTGAATCCCATTCCGTCATTTGCATATTCTTTTACACAACATGCTCAAGGTAATGTCCATGGTTGTCATGTGCTTCCACGTTTATCCTGAAGAAGAGATTAGTGGCCTTAGTGGGATTACATAATTTACAAACCTGAAATAAAGAACATAAACTCTGGATAAGTTGCTAGAGTCCTGCTTTAAGAAATCAATTAAAGCTGTCTTTTGTTTAGCAAGACATTATTGAAGACTTTTTTTATATCAACATGCAAAATTACCTAATGACTACAATGAAGAGAGGACAGTCAAAAACTCAGATGATGTGGTGCTGCAGACACTGCTGTCAAGCTTTCTCAATAAGGTCATTTTAATTGTTTTTTTACTTTTTTTCTGTACAGAAAATCCTTTCGTCACAAATGTGGCAGGCACCAAGTGATACTATTTGAAATGACAGTGTGGCCGAGCACCTGCCATTACACAAAACAAAAGTCATGCAAGCTAATATTACATGGTTGTAACATTGATAAGACTTGTGCCTCATAGATCCATGGTTCAGTCCAAACTTCTGATTATTGTCTGTTTGGAGTCTGTATGCCCTTTCTTTACCTGTTTTACTTCTGATAATTCTGGTTGCCTAATTAAAAATAAAAGTATGCTAGATTTGCTAAGCTTTCCAGAATTGCGCATATGTATTATTTTAGACAATTTCCTTGTGGTAAAGGTCCTATATTAGAAGGATTAGTTCATTTACCTTACAAGTAAATCAATCCTTTAAAACAGATATCGCATGGCATATGCTGTCCTATCTCAGCATAGAGTTATGTTTTTTTTTTTACAATAAAATGAAGAAAGCAAACCATTTAAGTTGTTATTGTGTAAGCTTATGCAAATAAAGTTTCAAACAGTGAGAAGTATAAATTAGTACAATTTCCTTTAATGAAATACACCCTAGATTTTGTGGTCCCCAGACACAAACACAAGTCTCTATAATGCACAAATGCTGCCTATAATTTCCCGTTTAATATAATGCCAGCCTTTGTGTAACACTCTCATATGGACTATGTTATGAGTGTGCATGTACGATGTCTGACAAATGCACCGCTATTTCCTGAGTGAGACTGCAACAGATTTTTGAGCTGTATTTAGGTATTGCAAAACCTTCATAGAAATTAAAATAAGTGATTTAATCTACAGTAGATATATATTTCAGCAGCATGAAATATTTTAGAGCTTATGACTTTTTCTATGCAGTGAATATCTGCAGTGTGGAGTTTTCAAAGACATGAAAAGATGCATAAATGTGTGACCTTTTCCTATGAAATGTGTGAAAGAGTATATGGAGTTGTAAGTGAAAATTTAACTTCCTTCTGTTGGGAACTATAGCATTTATACATGGAATGTGAAATTTATGGCAGACAGGTTAACCCGGCTGTAATGTGTTCTGCATTGTGATTACAAGATGTGCAATGTTTTCCTAGGGCAGGAAATTAATAAGTTGTAGAAGTGCAATTAGAAGAGCCTTTAAACAGATAGCTAAACAAGATGATCTCTGAAGATGGCAGAGATTTTATTGCCTACAAATTAACTCCAGGTTTACATGGTACTTCATGTTATTTATCTGTTTGGACACTGCCATTAATGTTTCAGACTGGCATTTGGCCTTTGCCAGTTTCTATTGGAATATTTGGCTTTTTTGAATGGTTGCCATTGGGTTATTTCCTGTAATTCATCTGCTTGCATTAGCACTGAATATTTGAACACCATCAATCTATTTGTGGACCCCATTCTCTTTGCTGCTTCTTTGAAGGGCTGCTGGGTCAGTATTGGCAAATACTGGCCTCTGGTTAAATGACCTACTGATCCTTCACTGTATATTGGCCTATCTGTTACAGCATGTTTTTTCCTCCATCTTGTTACATTTTGTTTTACTTTTATCTGTCACAATGTTGCATTTATTATATGTAGCATTTGGAGATTACTGACTTGTGCCCATGCCTGGGGGTCACAAAATCTGTCAGTTTGTACCTTCCATGAAAGTTTGCCATATATATCTTGCTTTGAGAGCCAGACTTGATGGCTTATGGCTATTATTCTTGATCTCTCTCTCCCTCTCTCTCTCTCTATGTATGTATGTATGTATATATATATATATATATATATATATATATATATATATATATATATATATATATACACACATGTATGTGTGTGTGTGTGTGTGTGTGTGTGTGTATATATATATATATATATATATATATATATATATATGGGTCTCCTTTATATTACCGAACCGACACTTCACCGATACGCAGAAGACCGAGACGAAACGACCGACAGGTAAGTTGACCGAAACGGTGATTTGCCGACAGCTGAAAGACCGACAAGGGTAACGTGTGAGCGCGACTCGGTAAGTGTGCGATAGTGACGGATTTAGGAGCGGTCAGGTAAGTGTGCGATATTGTGGGATTTTGGGTTAGGGTGTGGGAAAGGTGAGTGTGCGGCAGTGTCGGAGTTAGGGTTCGGGTAAGGTAAGTGTGTGATAGTGACGGACTGTAGTTTAGGGACGGGTTAAGTGAGTTAGGTTTAGAGTGCGGGTAGGGTGAGTGTGTGATAGTGACGGGCTTTATGTTTTAGGGTGGGTTAAGTGAGTTAGGGTTAGGGTGCAGGTAGGTTAAGTGTGCGATAGTGACAGTCTTTAGGTGTAGGGGTGGGTTAAGTGAGTTAGGGTTAGGGTAACTGTGCGGTAGTGTCGGACCTTAGGGTTAGGGTTTGGGTTAAGGTTAGTGGATATGTCATTGTGTGTCGTGTAGTTTACGTTGTTTGTGTCGGTGTAATGGTGTTCGGTTTTGTGAGTTGTCGGTGTTGTGTGTTTTCGGTTATTTGGGGTCGGTGTTTTGTGTGTCGGTGAATTGTCGGTTCGGTAATGTAAAGTAGACCCATATATATATATATATATATATATATATATATATATATATATATGTGTGTGTGTATGTAGATTATGTATTGCCACTGCAACAAGCCTGGCTGGCTAACTCTCATCATGAATGTGATAAATCTATTAATCAAACTACTGTTGAATTTTCCCCTGACTGTCACCAGGGAGTAACTCTAAACCTGTTGAACTTGTCTATTCATGTTTGCTTTGTCAATACCATAATTGTAGTATGTTTTCATTGTACCTGTTTACCTTGGAACTTTTCTCCCCGGTCCTCCGCTGAAAATGGGCATGAATCCATTCGGACTATCCTGGTCAACATATGTAAAATTAAAAAAAATATATATATATATATATATATATATTTTTTTTTTTTTTTTTTTTTTTTTACTGTCAGCAGATGTTGTTTCAGCTTTAGTCAAGTTTACCAGTCTATGAAGGCTTTTGACTATTGTGTGTGTTCTGCTCTGTTTGAAGCTTTCAGTGCATTTTCTCCTGTTGAAAATTGATTGGGCCATTTTCTGTGTGCTCTTATGTACACTGTTTGTAGAATATTTGATAATGGTCAATATTTTAATTAGACTGCTTATTTTTAAATAACTGTATTATTGTAATTTTTTTAATAATGTAATTACATTGTTTATTCACTTTAGTTTGAAGTATTTTATGTGCTTAAGAAAAAGCATTATAAAACTTAAATCAAATTTAAAGAAAAACAGGTAAATAAACTCATTAGTATGTAAATGTGAACATTTTTGTAAGTGCATCTGTGGTCTGTGTATGAAAAGATGTAAGAAATAGCTGAATGAACAACAGAAAGAAGAAGAAATTAGAAGACTGGAACCTGAAGTTCAATCCTGTGAGTTTTGTTTTGTCCAATGGTTGTCTGTGTTTGGAAATTCAGACGGTTTAATTCTTTTTGGCTAATAATAGAGAGAAAACATCTTCTAGCTGTAGGCAGATGTTTTTTTTCTTGCAATTTGTCTATTCAGAAGGATTATTTTCTGTTCTATTCTTGGGTTTAGGCCTATACCCAGGGCCACCATGCATATTCCCTGCATTACCTTGTGGTCAAGCTGCATGTAGCAAGTTGTTTAGTGAGTTATGTGTATTTACCTTTTGCATGTTTTAATATGTTTGGTACCAGTGCTGTGACTTGAAAGACCATAACCCTGATGATATCATATTAAATGATTAATTTATTGGTGGACAGTGGAATGTAAGCACAATTGCCCCTGTGTACTGTCTGTTTTTTCACATAGTCCATTCATTTTAAGTGAGATTAGGGACAACATTCCAAATCTCCCCATTGTAACTACTCAGCATACAGTGAGCTGCTAATTGGGGTTGGAGAGATCATGTGGTCCTGTCCAGGGATACTGATTTGAGGAGTAAGCCAGATTTGCTTAGATGGAATCAGGGTTCATCTTTCCTGCAGAAAGCATGTGGAAGTAAGAGTAACAACAGAGAAATAAGCAAGTCACATGGCTGCCTAAATGGCCGCTCTTTTGGATGGTTCTCACCTGTTCTGTATATGAACGACTCCCACCGATGGAAACAAACAGGCTGAAGTTCTGTTGGAAAAAAATAGAATAAAACAGCAGTTAGCTTATTGTAAGTGTGCTAACTGTTCATATCTTTCAGGGAAGCATTAATTATCTGTGCAACAGGTTCACTCAGGATGCCTGCATTTGTCAGGTGGAAGGAGTACACCATAAGAACAGCACAAATAAGAAGAGCTGTAACTTTCAAGTTCTGATTATGTGTTGAATAATAGTGGCCTCTTACCTATGACTAGCTAGGTATCTTGTGAACTGAGCAGGCTAGGTTGACCCAGCAGTCATTATCTGCTGTCAGACTGCATGTGTTTGATTTTCTGCAGAGTTCATGGTTTGGGACATATGTGCAGTTTCTTGTGAGAAGCTGCCTGAAAAATGTTTTAGGTAAACGTATGTCTACATTTAGATCAGTCTACATTTAGATCAGCTGCATAGTTCTTGAAGAGGTGGTGTTGCAGTAATTTAGCAGCCTGCAGGTACCAGTAGGTGTTATTTTTGGTCTGATAATGGTGATGGTTTCAGGAGAACCAGCTAAGCCATCAGTTTGGTTCTGTGAGATGTCTGTTTAGTTAGTAGAAAAAGGAAGCACTGTGTGATGACTTAAGAAGAAAAGCATAGGTGTAAGAGTGTGTGTGTGTGTGTGTGTGTGTGTGTGTGTGTGTGTGTGTGTGTGTGTGTGTGTGTGTGTGTGTGCGCGCGTGCAAACCTGTGTCTCTGTTGGGGGATAGCATGCTGAAGGTAGTAAGTAGTAAACTTGAAGTTAGAACATAGCAAATAAGTGCAGCCTATGCTTGAAGGAAGGACCTTTGTAAAAGGAAAAAGAAATAATTACGGTCAGTAGCAGTTCTGATTTGCTGAATGCTCATTAGAGGCTGACAGTTGTACATTACTTGCTGTGTAATGAAAAGTGACTGTTTCTTTAACACACACCTTTGTAGGGTAACTACACAACAGGCACACACACACACACACACACACACACACACACACACACACACACACACACACACACACACACACAGTTTTTGTTTAGGTATGTGCTGCTCTCTTGTGGGCATTCTGTAGAGGCACATTAGTTTCACTTTAGAAAGAAGCTGCCACAGTAACTGTTTCGGGAGACATTTTAGTGTGACACTAAGAAGGACCAAAACATTACAAAATTACTACAGCAGATGTGGCAGGAGCAGAATCTCGGCTCTTGTTCTGAATCGTTCATGTCAGAGAAGGAAACCAAAACACAGAAACAGTTGTTGAGATACAGGAACCTTGTTTTTCCGTTTGTAGAGGAGGAAGCACAATGACACTTAAAAAATAAGAGTTTGAGAGCCTGAGCTGCTTTCTTACACATGGCATTCAGGCCCCAATTTAAAAAAAGCAGGAAGTTAAAAGGCTTGGCTAACTCTAAATCAAGAACATTTTGGATTTGAATTTACTGTACCGCTTTTCTAAGCAAACTGGGTTTAACCAGCAGAAAGAAAGAAAAACAAAATCATGGAAAAATCTGCTGGGGTGAGTACAAGTTCTTCCTAATTAATTCTCAGACATCTTCAGGAACATTTCTTTCTCTCTCTCTCTCACTTTTTTTTTTTTGAAGAGACGTAAGCTTGGAGTCCTTATTGGGCTGCTTGTTGTTACTCCCAGCTAAAAGTAATTTACTGGTGCTGTATTTTTTCTCTTTGTAGTGTAAATCTACTTTCTGCTTTGCTTTCCTCTGCCATGATAGAATCTTAGAGCAAAAGCTGCATTTATGTAAATCTCTGGGAAATGTTGCTTAGTGCAAATAATTGGTTAAGTCCCACCTGAGTTGAAACATGATATGGGGAAGTGGTGCAGTGTAAAGGCAGTGTTTAGTGCATCCCGGAATAATAGTTTATTCCATCAGTATGACAACGGCTGTGACAGTGGCCAGTCATAAAGCTGGTAGTAGTGTAGTAGATGTGTTATGCATGTGTACATGTCAGCCTTGTTTTCAAATTATCCAATCAGTAGGTGGATTTGCTCTTCTCACAGCAATCTGTTGTGATTATCTGTTCATGCACGTCAAGATTCTTGTTACTGTTTCTTCAGCTGATTCTTCCAGAAGCTCTTCACATTCCACCTGTCCACTCTCTCACATTAAAACAGCATCTATATTGCATACCCTCTCGGGGTCTGATTCTTCTGCTTTCTATGCAAATGTTTGTTTCTGTTATCATTTGAGTACCTTTAAGTGTGAAATTCTCAGTTGCATTTCCAGTTTCCTTTTTTCTTACTTCAGGATGTACATTTTCAGGTTTTTAAATCTCTTGTACTTGAACATGCAGACTGGCTACTTCCTTTTTTTTTCTTGGCTGTGGTCTTCTACTGAGTATTGACCTTTTTGAGAGCAGGCCTACAAAACTAGGCTCTACACATCTTGCCTGTGTTTTAGAGGAGGCAGAAACTCTGTGGTGTAGCCTTGGATCCTAACAAGTGCAAGCTTAAATCATATACTCTTAATTATGCTCCTCGGCCACGGTGGTGCAGCGGTTAGCATTGTCGCCTCACAGCAAGAGGTTCTCCGGTTCGATCCTCGGCTGATGTGCCTTCTGTGAAGAGTCTGCATGTTCTCTCTGTGGTCGCATGGGTTTCCTCTGGGTGCTCCAGTTTCCTCCCACATCCCAAAGACATGCTGTAGGTGGATTGGACACTCTAAAATTGGCTCTACGTATGACTGTGTGCATGTGTGTGCCTTCAGTGGAAGGTTGAGCGCCAGGCTGGCAACTCGACACTGTAAAAAACACTACTGCCAATCATGAGCGGACAAGTGATCTGCTGTGGTGACCCCTAACCGGGGAAAAAGCCAAAAGAAGAAGAAGTCTGCTTTGGAAAGAAGAGGACCCCATTGAAATGCGATATGTTGAGTAACTTAGCTAAGTGTGTGGAAACCATTACAGGACATGGGCAAATTGCAGTGGTCTTTTCTAATGAAAGTATTTTTATTTTTCACTTTCAACATGTCAGATTTAATATAAAGTCTGTGTTTGCCATTTACCTAGTCCTGCATGATGTTTTGCTTTCCTTTCCTTCAGGTGTTGGTGTATGTGTTTCATGATGACTTTGTATGTTACACCTCTTAGCATTCCTGTTTAGATTATACAGTAGTGGTGAGTTTACTGCTTAGGTTGTTACATTTGTCGGAAAGGTGTCTGTCCACTTAAGAGCATAAGCAGTTCTTTCACTTGAAACCTTGTTCATACACACACACACACACACACACACACACACACTAGCATAGTCTGTTACAGTATGATCCTCCACATCTTTTAAGAAAGCAGATGCTGTTCTGTGTGTGCAGCTCAGTTTTGTTGTATACTGTTCCTGATAACTTACAATAATGGATTTTCAGATTAATTTACAAGTTATTACAGACACTATGATGCCTACTTTCACTTAATGTCTTCTGTGGTCCAGTAACTGCCCAGATAAACTGGTGAAATTTAAATCTGGCTGGAGTTCCCAGTAATGTAGCTTTTGCTTTGTTTGTATGTCCTATAGTTTGTCACTGAACAGTATAAGAAACTGCTCTGTGTGGAAGATTTTAAGTCCATATATCTCTAGTTAATCACTGTATATTAATCAGATCAGACAACAGTAGTAGAAGTAGTGAACTTAAATTTGTCTTAAGGCAAACATATATATATGTATATATATATATATATATATATATATATATATATATATATATATATAATATGAAATATTGTACAGAATGACTAAGTATTCGAAAGTAATCCAAGCAAGGCAGGCAGTCTGTTTCCAGTTGAAAATCTTAATAAACGACTGCCTCCCTTGCTTGGATTACTTTCAAATACTTAGTAATTCTGTACAATATTTCATATTATATATATTTTTTTTTTTTTATTTGACAAGTTTAAGTTCGCTACTTCTACTACTATTGTCTGATCTAATTAATATACAGTGATTAACTAGAGATATATGGACTGAAAATCTTCCACACAGAGAAGTTTCTTACACTGTTTTGTTTTTGGACCCACTATACTTGTTTAGTGGGTTGTTTGAGACTTCGGGGATACCTCGGAGATTACTTGTTTTTTATAGTTTGTCACTGACAGACTGTAACCACACTTTTACCTGCACAAAAACAAAAGACTTCAGAATCAGCTGGTAATCCTAAGAAGTACCATATCAAGTGTTTTTATTCAAAGTAACTTTTTATAATTACAGAGAATAGAAGTGGTTATTAGTTTCAAGGTAACCCAGGTGTGTTCTGAATTGGAAAGAAAGGGAGTTATTCATACTACAGAATCCACTGTCTTAGGGGCTGTTTCTGGACTAGATAACAGTATCTTTAAATGAGATAGCCAACTGACTTAGAAGCTTTTGTCATATGTATACAAGTAATTGTCACAAGCTCATGATTCATGATGTTAAATGTTGCATACGTAAAAGTAAAAACAGTGAAAATGTCAGCAGTGAGCTGGGATTTCATAGTCATAAAAAAAAGGCAGTGTCTTTTACGTCTTAGAAATTATAGGGCATGTACTAACTTAAAGCTATCAGTTGTACTAGAGTTATTGCATCACCTTTGTGAATATGGACAAAAAAGCTTAAAACTATAAATTGTAGTAGAGTTATTGCATCTCCTTTGTTAATATTTACAAAAAAAAGCTTATTACCAAGCATTTGGTATGACATCAAAGGAGAAACAAAATCTATTCAAATGTCAGGCTACCAGGCAGGTAAGTTCAGACTTTGTGTCAGCACCAACATAGACTACATCAGATGTCTCCCCTTACTTTGGACCCAGAAAGTTCCCTAATAGTGTCCTTGTTGTCAGGATATCCAGAACCTTAACCCAGGGGATGGAATCTACTTCTTTATACCGAAAGCAGTGGTCATGTTGGATGGATTACCAACTGTAGAGTTTGGATATAATCGTAAACATATGCCTGCTTTATTATGTGACATAGAGGGCCGTAGTAACTTCGGTAGTCACAGCGACATTTAGAATTATGGTTTTAATATCTCTTTAGTACTTAATTACTACTCCCTTTGTGTTGTGTGTTGAGATTGCTGCTTAATATTTTCATGCTGATCAGTGTCGCTATATAAAATTTTTTGCTGGATGTGGAGCTGTTTTGGGCATCATACATTTTAAAACAACGGTATGAGCTGTGATAGACTTTTCAATCTGTTGTCTTCATTTTTTTGCTAAGTGTTTTTGCTAGTTTATTATCTTTTCACCCTGGACTTTGTTTGGTGTCCATGTCCAGCAATGTGTTGAATGCATACTTTGTCTCCTGATGCGGTTCAGATGATGGTGAAGTCCTGTTAAAATATGTATGCCGCTTTTTTTTGCTTTGGTTTCATATGTTTGTGATTTCATCAGCACCCCAGTAGCTGCTTTGCATTCTTTACTTCTTCATCTTCCCTCCTTGAATGTGTTAGTGGTAAGAATTGTCAGAGACTTAGGTCATTATAGAAAACCTCACCAGCCTGAACATAAACCCCTACGTCAAAAGATGGGTTGTCAACTGGCTTACAGACAGAACTCACAAGGTAAGAATAGCGGGCTCCAGATCCGACTCTAAACCAGTCACAAGTGGTGTCCCACAAGGCTCGGTCCTGGGACCCCTACTGTTCGGCATATACTTCTCAGAAGTACAGGCAAATAGAGGAGGACTATGGCTAACCAAGTTCACCGATGACTGCAAACTGGGGGCCATAACTGACTCTCCAGCTGCCACGGACATTCTCTAAAAGGGCCTTACTGAGACGGACACCTCGTGTCAAAGTCATGGTCTCAAGCTAAATGCCAAAAAATGCATAGTCATCTGGTTTGGGAAAAGCAAAACACCCATGAATTACCACATAGGTGGCAGCCCCCTTAATACAGAAGAGGTAGCAAGAGATCTGGGGATCCAGGTAGATAGTAATCTCTCCTTTGACAATCATATTGCTAAAGTAGTTAGGAAATCCTTCTATGTGGTCCATCTAAGTACTAAAGGGTTCACATCTAGAAATAAAGAGGTTATAGTGCCCCTCTACTCATCACTCACCAGACCCATCATAGAGTACAATTCCCCATTTGGGATGTACCTCACAAGACACTTTCAACAGCTGGAAAGACCACAAAAGTACTTCACCAAGAGGATTACTGGCCTCAAACATATGTCCTATGCAGCCCGACTGGAAAAACTCCGGCTGTACTCAGTGGCATATCGCTTACTCAGAGGTGATCTGTGCCTGACTTAGAAAGCCATGTCCAACTCAGAATTGATGCACATGCTCCACCTAAAGAAATCCAAGTCACTGCGAGACACTCGCTCTAGTGAGCTAAACCTCGCCACAACAATAAATAGAACATGCTGGAGGGATAGATTCCTGTCACAGACACTCCCCATGTTTTGGAATAAAATTCCTAACTACATTAAGCAGAGCCTCTCACTAACACTCAAGAGAAACCTTGACGAGTGGACCCCTGGGATCACTTCATTGGCTTTTCTGGACAGAGGCTCAGTTAATTAATCAATGGGATGGCGAAAGCTGACACACTCTGGCTAGGCTTATAAATGCCCTCGGGTAGATTGCCTATTACCTACCTATGAACCTATATATCAGGCTTGATTTGGATATGGAAGTACTGTATATTAAAATGTAAAATTAATCTAAAACTCTCAATATTTTGCAGAGGCGATCAAAGGCCTTTGTTTAGAGAGGGTAAAAGGAGTTAGCATGGTTTGTAGTGCAGTGTAATAATGATCCCTAGGAGAAGTATGGGGTCTCTTATGCCAAGCCATGCATCTTGCATGGAAACAAGGTGTACCACTACCTTGTTGTAGTTCAAATGCAGATGAGTTCACAAATGCAGATGAGTTCAGCTTGTGAACTGATTAATTACCTAAAGGTTTTCTTTTTACTTTTTTTGCTTTACTTTGGACTGTATTTTCTTTCTGGTAGCTTGTGCCCCTGCAATGCCACATATAAGGTTTGCTCAGTTCACCCATGTGAACACAGGGAGGGCATGCAGACTCCACGCAGAAGGCACCCCAGCTGAAATTGAGCCAGAGAACCTTTTGCTGTGAGACGGCAACACTATCTTTTGTGCCACTGTGCTGCCCATATATACATATACGTATGTATACATACACACACACACACACACACACACACACACACACACACACACACACACACACACACACACACACATATGTGTGTATATAAATTATATAGATACTGTATGTAAAATGCAGCATGTATGGTCCTTGGGTTACTGCTATACTGCACACAGAACCTATTCTCTTCACAAGGAAGCATAGAAGCAGCCCTATGTCCACCCTACACCACCCCTGTAGTTTTGTACTAAACCTGTGTCAGTTTCATAATGCCAGCCACATCACAGGCAGATATCTTAAATTTGTAGTGACAGACTAGCTAATACCTAGCTACCTGCTATTACTATGGATGGGGGGGGGGGGTGACGATGCAATATGGTCTGCATCTTAGATATGTTTATAGTCTAGGCCTGTTTAGCTGAAGCTAGATTTGTCCATACTAATGTTCAAAGACCACTTGGCATAATGGTTAAGGTCTTTGCCTCACCAATGAATGGAACTGTGGGCAGCAGCACAGACTCTACATGGTGCCCTATAGTGGGAAGTGTTGTGCAGTCCAACCTCTTTGGGCATCTACTGTGGGGTGCAGTATCCTCAAGATTACAGTGAGACAGATACTTGAAAAAAAAGCTAGAGATTAGGAGAGAGTCCAACTGGACATTCCTAGACTTGGAGAAAGCATATGACAAGGTCCCAAGAAAGCTGATCTGGGCAATACTGCGGTGGTTTGAAGTCCCAGAAACATTGGTAGAATTAGTTCAGGCTATGTACAAGGACCCAATGACTCACATACGAACAGTGTTTGGCCTCACAGAGGGGTTCCCAGTGGGAGTGGGTGTACACCAGGATTCACCTCTGAGCCCACTGCTGTTCATGCTGGTGATGGACTACATTAGCAAACAGGTCAGAGGGGGCAGATCAACAAAGTTGCTGTATGTAGACAATGTGGCATTACAGGCAGACTCTGAACTAAAACTTCAGCAAAGGATAAGAGAATGGAATGCAAAACTGAAGGCACATGGGAAGAAACTAGGCACAGATAAGACGGTGGTAATGGCAACAAATTGGGGAAATCAGAAGAAGTTGAGAATAGAGATTGAAGGGAAGATATTGGAACAGGTAAACGGCTTCAAGTATCTGGGAGGGGTGGATGAGAAGAAGGAAGTCTGAATTAAGAGGTCAAAGCTAGAATCAGAGGGGCTGCAGCCAGTTGGCACAAAATGTCAGGACTAGTCTATGGCAGAAGAATGCCAAAGAAGCTGAACAGTAAGGTGTACAAAACAGTGGTGTGATCAGTACTACTGTATGGTACAGAAACCTGGGCAGTAAAGGCGTAACAGTTGAAGATTGCAGATGATGTAAGGGCATGCAAAGAGAAAAAGTTTGAAAGGGATAGGAAAACATACAAGCTGGTTTAGCCTATCCCAAACCTTCTGCCTCTTCTTTGTCACTCCCATCAACTGTGGATACCAACAGTAGGGGTTATGCAAATTATTCTGCAACTTATTCTACAACTAATCAGGCCCCTTTAGGGTGGCTCCTCCAAGGAGATCGGAGAGGATACAGAATCAAGCTTGTTCGGTGAACTACAGGCCCTACTAGAACTACAAGGCAACTGGACAATGCAACCAGATGAATTACCAGTCCAGGAGATAGAATTCCAGGTGGAATTAAATACTTGCCGGGATTTATTAAAAGAAATTGCACAAGATGTTGTCTGCTCTAAACCTGTCACTCCAAATTGTATGTTCAACACAATAGGTGACTTTTGTGTTTGCAACTTACTTCACATAATTTGGACTCTGATGATGCTGAACTTTTTAGTAAAGGTTTTAACTTTGTCCCTACATGTCGTTCTAATATTGTAGACCTTGTTTTGGACCTAAAGCTTTTTGTAAGAAATTTGAACTTACAGTTGTTTTTTTAACAACACGAGACATAATGTTATAGTGCATTCTCTTAAGAAAAAAAGTTTGACTAATTGTTTGTTACTGTTTGAAAAAATGTGCAAATTTGACTTTAGGGCCTTGGTTAATAGCAGTAAGTTCGAATTTCATGACAACTTCAGTAATCAAGAAAGAAGTTTACTACAGCATTTTTGTAAAGACAGGTCCCTAAGAGTTATGAAGCCAGACAAGGGGGATGGGGTGGTCATTATGACTAAAAATTATTATATTGATAGAATGAACATCTTTTTTTTAAATACTGACCTATCTGAGGAAGCTTCCATGAATATGGTTAATATATCTTATAAGAAAGTGGATTTATTGCTTAAAGATATGGAAGACCAAGGGCAGTTAGACCATACTACAATTGAATTTTTGAATGCCAAATACCCCAAAGTAGCTACTAATATCTTTGGAATTCCGAAGATACATAAGAATAAACAGGACCCCTCCCCCCATGAGACCAATTGTCAGTGCTCGAGGTTTTAAACTACATTCACTTGGTAAATCTGTAGACACAGTTTTGAACGATGTGTTACAGTTTTGAAAGATGTGTTAAAGAGCGAAGACCATATTTGTATTGACTCTTGGCACTTTCTAAAAAAACTGAATGATCTTGAATTCTTTGAAGATGCTACTTTTATTACAGTGGATGTTGTTAATTTGTACAATGTGATACCCCATTTGTTGGGTATCGATTGGCTTCAGGAATTTTTGGTGGATTCACGTTTATTTAAGAATGAACAAGTAGATGTGCTAGTTAATTTTATGGAAATTATTTTGCATAATAATTATGTGTTTTTTGAAGGTCAGTATTTTCTGCAAAAAACAGGTGTAGCGATGGGGCATTTTGTGCCCCCCCCCCATATTTGCTGACATTGTCATGTAGATGTGGGAAAGGAAATTTTTATTCACATCCCAATATAGGCACAATTGGATTTTATACCTTTGTTACCTTGATGACCTGTTTTTTGTTTGGAAAGGTGAGATCCTAGAAATAGACAATTTTATGAGCTTTTTGAATAAAACTACCTCCTTTTTCAAATTTACTTACTCTTTTAGTAAAGAAGTGATCAATTACTTGATGTAGAAGTTAGTAAATATTTATTAAAAGGGCAGTATTCTAGCAACATTTATCGAAAACCGACCTATTGTAATAGCCTTTTACATTTTAATAGCAGTCACCCTGAACATGTAAAAAAGGGGATTGTAAAGGGCCAGTTTATGACAACTGCCCATATGGTTGTGGATGAAGAGGTATTTAAAACACAGTGTGACATATATTATCTGAGATGTTCAAATCTAGGGATTACCCACATGACCTGATAGAAAATGTTAGGCATGAAATTAATTGGAAAAGAGAAAGAGGGGTAATTCTGCCATTACTTGGTAGAAAAGATACATGTAGAAACAAGACTATTGACTTGAGCAAAGACTTAGTTTGTAAAAACAGTGAATTTCACTGTTAATTTGTAACAAGATGTTCAGTGGACTATATGTCTGTTTTTGATATTCTTTCTAGAAATTGGCAAGTCTTTTGTGGGCACAATGTCCTTTTGGAAAAGTTAGGTAATAAACCTCAGATAGTTTTTAGGAGAAGGCTCACTATTAAAAACACATTGGAACACAGTAATTACAAAAATACCAGGATTGGAAACATTGGTACAAAGAGATGTGTTTTTTGTTCACAATGTTCACATATTTTGAATACAGAAAGTGTTAAAATTAATAATTGCATTAATGGTTTGTTTACTTGCAACTCAATAGTGGTGATTTACACTGTTATTTGTTCTCAGTGTACATGTTTCTATATAGGGAAAACCCAGAGGAAACTTAAAGAAAGAATATATGAACATGTTAGAGACATTAGAAACAAGAATGCTAATAATGCTTTAAGTAAACACTTAGAAAACTTTCCTACTCATTATTTTAACTTTGTTGTAGTTGAGGGGGTAAAAAGAGACATCTGTGGGGGTCCTTGGGCAGATCAGTTTAAAGATCCTTGTTGGCAGATCAGGTTGAATGCCCAAACACCCCCAGGTCTTAATGATAGTTTTTGTTTAGCTAGCTTTTTAAGATTGCGTTCTTATTTAATTTAATGTAGGTTGGGGGAATATTGTGATTACTTGATTATTAGTTTTGTTTTATTGGTTTATGTGTAACATGTGACCTATTTTAAAATTATTTATAGTAAGTCAGTTTGTTTGTGAAACTATTCTGAAGAAGTCATTTGGTATATATTGATGAAAGTGCTAAATAAACCTGTGTTTTGGAGACACTTTCCTGTCTTTGGTTCTGTTGGATCTGTTTTTCTAGTTAGTTTGCTTTGGTTCTAATTTTTTCTGCGATATAAGAGCAGAAGCCAAAGCAGCCCCAATTGCAGAAAAGATGGTGGTTTGGACTCATGCAGAAAAGCAGAAGACAATCTGGTGAGGAAGATTTGGAATAGACAGGAAGAAGGTATGAGGAAGTGAGGACATCCAGCAAAGAGGTACTCCGACCCCATGTAGAAAAAAATGGGAAACTGGGGGCTGAAAGGACATGGCTGTCAGGCCTGGTGTATATTTGCTATTCTCTATCTACTGGTCTAGGTTGCGCTTAAATTAGGTGATAGACAAACTCAGCTTCACATGGATGAGAAGTTTGTTCCGTAGGGGGGCAGTATCTGGGACACATATCCATCTCTCCATCATGTTCTGTTTAAGTCACAGATAAAATTAAAGTCCCTAGACCTTCTATTTCTGGTACTGTTTTATTTACAATTATGCAGGAAATTCATAAGTGCGGGGTTTGCAGATGCCTTGTTAGCCAAGGAGAGTAAGTAGAGAGAAAGGGCTTTAACGTGCTCTGTGTAATGCAGGTTTGTACGTGTTGTATCCTTTTTGTAAGGAACCTCTAAGGTTGCTCTTGTTGCTGCATATGCCTGGTCAGGTACATGCAGAAGGTAGCATAGTACTTTCGATTGGTCTGATAAGAGCGGAGTACAGTGGGATAATGACCTCTTTAGACTTAGATGCCATGCCCTTACTTATAAGTTGCCCATGTGGTAGTTGAGGGTAAGGCAATTGTCTGTGTGCATACCCAGATCCCTGACCCCTGGGTCGACTCTTACAGGCATATTATCAAGATAGCCGTAGGAACAACGGACATAAATAGGTGTCATACTTATTAACGCTGTCATTCAGCCACTTTGTAAATGCAGTGCTCCTTTGTGTGCTTACATTTTGAGGAATATAAATTCTCTTGAAATGGTTCAAAGAACATTTTCGATGAAAAAAATCCATTTGTAAGAGATATTCCTTACAATGACAGATTGGTTACACTGAATCTGTTTGGCATAATTTATTCCATACAAGGTGATATTTATGCTAAGTTTTTTTGAGCCCTATAGAACAGGATGTCCTAGGCACAAGTACCTGTTTTTGTTTTAGAGACTATCCAGAAGCAGTGTCTGATCAAGAGACTGACTTAGACTCTGATTCAGCCATTAGACAAATGAAGACCGGTAGACTAAAACTCAGAACTACAGGATGAAACTCCATAATTAGGTCATAGTAGCCTTAATTTTTTGTGCTAAGTTGCCCAATGTGTTTTTTACACTACTGAACCTAGACTTATCTGTAGTGTTTTGCAAATAACATTTGGAAATTGCCCTTGGTGTCTGGCTCTCTTGTTGAATGCATAGTTTGCCTGTCTTTAAAGTAATCCTTTTGATGAGGAAATGTGATCCTGATGGAGTGGTTGGCCAGTAGATCAGCTGGAAGTGTTATTATGTTTTAGTCTGTTTACCATGGAAGCTCAGGTAATGGCGTTATTAAATGCTGTTTTTAACAATGGTTGCAACACATATTCTCCTCATGCGTACATTTTTATTGAATGGCTTAAGCAAGGAATTGGATCTCTGACTTTTTTCACATTGATAAATATATGTACAATTGCTTTGCTTAAAATGCCTTCAGAGTAATTTGTCCACTGTATAGATAGATTCTGGCAGTATAGTGCAGAGCCCTGTTAAAGCATCAGCTTGAACTCCTGACTTGCCCCTATAGAGGGACACTTGTGCTTATTGTGCATAACTGCTTAATGTGTTTGTGTGTGTGTGTGTGTGTGTGTGTGTGTGTGTGTGTGTGTGTGTGTAAGTCCCCCCCCCATCTCTCTCTCTCTCTCTCTCTATATATATATATATATATATATATATATATATATATATATATATATATATATATATTAAAAAAAATCTTATCACAAAACAGTAACTGCAGTGGAGCAAGGAAAATGATCCTGTCTCCACCATCGCTGGAACCATGTTAAAACATTTTTTGGGGGGGGTTTGCTATAGTGTTTTGTAGTTGATGTTGTAGGAAGTGATCTAACAAACGTTAAAAGTTTGCATCATACTGTCAACCTCTTAGCGCAAAAAATCTGGACAAAGCCTGACAGAATGGGGGGATAAAGGCCCAAAAGTAGATACAGATTTTAAATATCACTCTTATAAACTTAGAACGTTGATAGAATAAAAGGATTTGTCTTAGAATGCTTTTTTCTGAAGGATATGAAGTCTGAAAGACAAATTAATATCATTGTTTAGTGACTTCAGTCCTCCGATAATCCCAGTCATTTGCCAGAAAATTATAAATTTTTTGAGGAATAGACCAAAAATATGAGGCAAAAATCTGGCTACTAATATGTTGTAACCTCAAATATTGAACCTTGAGAACATTCCTAACGATATGTTTAAGATGACAACTGGTGGCTTCAAGTAATACATTTTTAGTGAATGGTTTTCTTTACAAATTGGTGGACATAGTACCATCAATAAACTTAGTAACACTCACATCTAAAAAGTCAATATTAAATAAATCTAACTTCCCCACAAAAAACACACCAAAAAAATTAGTTTTTAAATAACCTAACAAAATCCTTTAACAACCGACAGAGCCAGTCCATTACACCAGCAGTCATGTAAATATCGAAGCCATATGTCCAATGTGGCTTAAAAATATACATAAATAAGCATAAATAGGGGCAAAAGTAGCCCCTTGGCATTCCCCTTCAGTTGTAAATAATATTTATTTTGATATTTAAACACATCATGTTTCAGTATTAAGCCCAACAACCTTAGCAAAAAAATCACTTTGCTGATCTAAATACAGTGCAGAATGAGACAACCAATATTTTAAGCTTCTATACCACCTTCATGTTGAATGCTTGTATATAATGACTGTATATCCAATTTGCATAAAAATGCACAATTAGAAACTTGTAAATCAGCCATAAATTTAAAAAGTTCTGTTGGATCTTTTGTACATGTTCGAACCAACTGTAATAAAGGCTTAAGTTGATCCTGCAAATACACTGACAGGGTTCATTTAGAGAATCACACTGATATATCAGTTGTCAGGGTGGATTCTCAATAGACATGCATTTTGGGTAAAATATAAAATCTCTGTGACTTCGAATTGTCAACCACCAGTTGATGAAACATATAATCCGAGATTATCCCTCTTGACGTAGCATGAAACATATAATCCGAGATTATCCCTCTTGACATAGCATCTAACAAAAACCCATCAATCTTCTTTTTCTTCTCCTTTCAGCGTTTTCTATTAGGGGTCACCGCAGAAGTCTGCAGAATGATAGGCAGCTCAGTTTTAGGGTGTTGAGTTGCCAGTCTGGTCCCCAAACTTCAGGCACACACTCACACCTAGGGCCAATTTAGAGTGTCCCGTCCACCTGTAGCATGTCTTTGGAATATGGGAGGAAACCGGAGCACCCAGAAGAAACCCACAGGACCACAGGGAGGGCATGCAGACTCCGCACAGAAGACACCCCAGCCAAGAATCAAAGCAGAGAAACTCTTGCTGTGCTAACCGCTGCATCGCCATGGCCGCCCAACAAAAAATCATCAATTAATATCTTAAATTCTGTAGTTGGATCAAAATGCAACTTACAACAAGAAGTATTATCATTCATTTGCCTCTTAACTTCCTTTTCATAATCACATGAATCTCAATATAAATATAAATATATATATATATATATATATATATATATATATATATGTGTGTGTGTGTGTGTGTACACACACACACACACACACACACACATATATATATATATATATATATAGAGAGAGAGAGAGAGACATATGTTGTTTATATATCTATATATATATATATATATATATATGTATGTGTATGTGTATATGTATATACATATATATATATATATATATATATATATATATATATATATATATATATATACATACATACATACATATATGTACAGTAGAACCTCCATAGTTGACCACCTACTTAAGTTGATCTAATTTTCATAGACCGAACATGCACCACATGTACTCAATGGAAGGCCGACCTCACTATGTTGACCACCTCTGTAAGTTGTATCTTGACCACTTGGACTGTGACACACAGTATTAATTTACCCTCTATAACTTGACCAGTTGAGTCGACTCTATACCAAGGGGTAGAAGGTGTGAGCTTTGCCCCTTAATTGTATTATTTTTTCTTTAGTATAAATTCTGTTTTCATGTTTTATTATTACCATGTGTTGGATTAGGGCTAAAATCCTATTGTTTATCAGGTGTTGCTAAAGATTTTTTTAACCTGAAGGACTGTTCTGAATTGTAGCTACATCCTACAATTACTGAAAAGTTTTACAGTTAATTGAGAAATGATGGCCCAAAGGAAAGAACCCAAAGGGCTGACGTTGAAGGAAAAGATTGATCTACATTTTCTGGAAGGCAGCAGCCAAAGAAAGATGGCAGAACATTTTGGTGTTAGCAAGACCACAGTTAGCAACATCCAAAAATGTAAACAGGAGTACTTGGAGAGATATGGTAAGGAAAGTGGAGACCTACAGCAGAAAAGGAAGAAAACTTCCCTTGATGAAGTCAATGAAGCCACTTTAATCTGGTTCAAACAAATGAGGGCAGTTAATGCTTGAATCTCCAGGCCGATGATCCAAGAAGTTGCTAAAACATTCACACCGGAATTCGGGGTGGCAGATTTCCAAGCATCAAATGGTTGGCTCAAGAAATTTAAACTGTGATACAAAATCTCCTAGAAAGTCTTGTGTGGTGAATCCAATGATGTTCCAGTAGAAGTTGTGGAAAAGTTCATCAGAAAGTTCCTGGGCTTCGCCAGAGGCTTCAAAGATGACATCTTTAACGCTGACAAGTACGGACTCTGTCAAGGTGATGCCTCACAGGGGCCTCATCATGAAGGGTGACAAATGTAAGAGCAGAAAACTTTCCAAATAAAGTTTCACAGTTCTGCTTTGCACTAGCTCAACCGGAGAGAAACTAAAGCTCTTGGTGATTGGTAAATCGGCAAAGCCACATGCATTCAAGAAGCCCGAAGATCTCCCCATCACTTGGAGATCAAACAAATGTGCATAGGTGACTGGTGCCCTATTTGCGGAGGGGATAAGTGGTATCGACTGAGAAATGAAGAAGATGAAACTGTCTATTCTACTGACAGTAGACAACTGTCCTGGGCACCTGCACGTGAATAATCTCACAAATGTGACACTAAGTTTCTGCCTCCAAACACGACCTCAAAAATCCAACCTCTCGACCAAGGTGTCATCAAAACATTTAAAATGCACTACTGAGCCCAGCTCCTGTGGTGGGTCATTATTAAAACATAAACCTGTGGTCCACCTGTGGAGGCAATGTCATCTGCTGCATCAGTTAACACTCTGGATGCTGTCCTCTGGATCAGTCCTGCTTGGAATAAAGTTCAGCCAGAAACTGTAGAGAAGTGTTTCAAGAAAGTTGGATTTGTCACAATGTTTTCGAAGGAGTAGATTTTGAAGGTTTTGTTGCAATGGATGATGAGGTGGCAACCTGTAATGAACCTGACCCAGAAGCAATTTTCCAAGCGATATTGATCGAAGTGCAGAACAGTGTAAAAATGCATGAAGCACCTGATGAGGTGGAAGAAGCAAGTGAGGATGATACAGAAATTGCAGAGACACCAAACGAAGAGGATATCAGGCATCTGATAATGCAACTGAAGTCATTTGCTGTGGAAAAATGCCCAGGTACAGTGAGTGGTGTAGCCAGCATTGAGAGCACTTTCTACTTAACTTTGTAATAAGAATAAGAAACAGACCAAGACTGACTCTTTTTTCAGAAAGAATGATTAAACCATGAGAAAACATACTCTGATTTATTAACATAAATTTATTATTGATTTATTTTATTTTACATTTGTTTACCGGAATAGTCCAACTGGATACATGTCCATTTTCAGCGGAGGCCTGGGGAGAAAAGCTCCACATAGTCAAACATACAAAAGGTTACACAAGAAGTTAGAAAACCATTAGAATATATAAAAAAGTGGTAATATACCTTATGTACATTGGTTTAGAAGTGTTCCCTAGTAGGGACTCACAGTTCTCATGGACAGACATACAAAGGTTACACAAGAAGTTAGAAAACAATTAGAATATATAAAAACAGAGTGGTAATATATCTTATGTACATTGGTTTAGTAATGTTCCCTAGTAGGGACTCACAGTTCTCATGGACAGAGACAATTACAAGTAAGATTGTAAATCACAGTTAGTCCCTAGTAGGGACAGTTCTCATGGACAGACACAATTACAAGTAAGATTGGATACATAGCATGGTGATATAGTTAGATGTTATGATAATTACTGATTGATTATGCTATTGTTTTATAACTTAATCAGGGTAGGTACATGGTCATAGCCAGTTCAATTTGAGATACTGTTTGAGGTTTTTTTTTGAAGAGACTTTTGGAGGATTGTAAGGTTATATAGTTTGGCAAGGCATTCCAGGTTTTGCCAACAAAGTTGGAGAACATGGATTCACCAGCTGGGTTATTCGCTTTTGTGGGTTTGGACCAGTAATTTGTCAGCTGACAGTAGGGATCTCAGGTTGCTATATGGCTTAATAATATTTATAAGAGAGGGGGTATCTTTAGGGTGGTACAGAACTTTGTGCGCTATTAAGAGTTGCTTGAATTGAATTAAGCTGGGCAGTTTGAGCCATTCTAGTTGTTTCAGGTTCTGGCAGTGATGGGTTCTATAGGTGGAGTCAGTGGCGAATCTGGCAATATGGTTGTAGCTATGGAACAGCTTACTTTGGTTTTATTGAGGTTTGAGAGTACAGGTGAGGTATACAAGAGGAGAGAGTAGGTCTGATAGGGTGATTTAAGTCCTAGCCAGTGGGGTTGAGTGTCTTGTTTCTGTACAGTGATCCAAGCTTCTTATTGATGGTCTGTACGGTTTTGTTGACCTGTAGGTCAAATTTGACATTATTGTCTATGATAACCCCTAGATGTTTAATGTGCTGATCTGGGGAAATAGTGGTGCCATTGTTAGATGTGACAGAGGATGAAAGTGTGGCAGATCTACTAGTGGGAGTGAAGAATAGAAGTTTAGTTTTATTGGGGTTCAGTAGTAGGCGTTAGTTGGTGAGCCAGTTCTCAATAGTGTTAAATGTATTTTGGGTTAAGATTTGTAGTTCAGATGGGGAGGTGGCTGAACAGATGAGAGTAGAATCCTCTGCATATTGAATGCAGGTAGCTTTAGGGATAGCAGTTTGAAGATTATTGATAAAAATAGAGAAGAGTAGTGGGCCTAGTATGGGGCCTTGAGAGACACCAAGTGTGAGAGGTAGCTGACTGGAGAGTTTGCCCTGCCATAGTACTGCCTGTTGTCTACCAGTTAGGTAGGACTGGAACCACTGGATAGTGTGGGTGTTGAGGGAAATGGATTTTAGAGAAAGAATGAGAAGTTCATGGTTGACCATGTCAAAGGCTTTTGATAGGTCAAGGAAGAGGGCTGAGGTTAGCCTATTGTCATTTCTGTTATTGCTTATGGCATTAGTAAAGGAAAGGAGGGCTGAGGTGGTGCTGTGGTATGGCCTGAAGCCATGCTGGGAGTTGGATAGCAAGTTATTCTGTGTAAGGTATTGCATTAGTTGCTTGTGTACACATTTCTCCATTATTTTTGGCTAATGGGAAAGAATGGCAATGGGTCTATAGTTGGACATGTCTATTGAGCTACCACCTTTATGGAGTGGGATGACGTGGGGTATTTTCCAGAGGGAGGGGATAACATTTTCGAATAAGGTTTTGTTGATAAGGATAGATATGGGATGTGCAATGGCATCTGCAGCTATTTGTAGATACTCTGCAGGGAGAAGGTCAACAGTGAGGATGGTAGGTTTTTTGTTTTTATAGGAGAATTTTGATAAAACTAGTGGATATTGGTTGTGTATTCAGGCATGCTCATGAAGACCTCATGTCTCAATGTTAGACCATTCAGTTAATGTATATCAGAGACCATGTGGCAAAAAAAAAATAGTTATTGGGAGAAAGTAAGTTAGTTTGTACATGCTACAAGGCATCACACATTTTTGTCTCCAATGGGTTGGTATAAAAATGTTTATAGAAGAGCACTCATACACACATTGGCTAAACTTTGCTCTGTAATTTGCAGAACTCATCTGTTAGTGAAGATTTTAACTGTTTCATAGTGGATTTCTTTTAATTTCTGCAGGTAGCAGAAGATGATGCCATTAGTCAGATGGCACAGACATTTACAACAATTCTCCATTTTTTGTATGCTGTACTGGGGAGTGCCACAAGGTTAACCTACATGTTGTGGCAATGTATTCCTTAGTAAATATATGGGGGATCCATTCTATGCATGTTGTCTGCTGGTCACGCTCTGTCTTATTTGAGAAATGAATGATATAATATCACCGGTGTAGATGTAAAAGGCCTCTTTGTTAGTGCTTTGTGGCAGTAAATCTATCATTACTGCATTTATTACTTTGGATAGACCCTAAGGTGCCACACAAGTGCATGTTCAGCCCGTGGCTTGTTCAGTGTCAGATGTCTGCAGTTCTGTCTCTTGGTATAACTGAGGCTGATGATCCTTTGGTTTGTCCCATGTGAAATGGCTGCAATATTGCCACATCTCTTACTATTTAAGTGACTATCACTGAACTATTTTTTTGATGTAGAGGGCTTTCTTTCCTTGCTGGAACTGTCTTCCTTCCATTTTTAGTGATCTTTGCTTCAGGGACTGTGGTTTCCCTTCAGCTGCATGATCCGGCAGCACTACAACATGAGCTTGAGATACTTGCATGCCTTTTTGGTGGTCTACAATACACGTACAGGCTGACATTAAACATTATCAGGATCACCTAGATGTGGACGAGTTTGAAGAAACAGAGCTGACTAGTTGTTTTATGCACTTAATGAGTGGTCTTTGGGCAGACAGTCTATTCTGCTACATAATAGTTTCATTAACTCATAGAAGTCCATATATTTAATTATGTTTGCTACTTGGGTGCTGCTGCTGCTGAATGATACCACATTAGTATGATACTGACTGCTTCCTTCCAAAATTAAAGAAGCACTTGTACCTGTCTCAGTGAGATGCATATTCATCTGAGTAAAATGGCAGCATGTCTTCTATAATTTAGCTCTAACAAGTGTCAGCGCTTGTTGTAAAACAAGCATTTTTACAGCAGAACTTCTTCCCTACACCCCTGCTACTAACTCAGTGGTCTGTGTAATTAAGAGTCAAAGGAATACTCTGAAAGTATATCACCCTCAAACTCAGTACATACTCCCCATATTCATCCATATTTGGTATACACACCTCATATCCACACAGACTTGGTGCATACTGCCTATATTCTCACATACTTGGAATACAGGGCTTCATACTCACACACTTTGCATATACTTTTCATGTTTGCATGGATTTGTATATACTCTCCATTATTCATGCACACATTCTCACTGTTCAGATAATTGCTGTCCCAGTCCATTGAAATTCAGTAGGAACCATATTTTCCCTACTGTTTTTATTACTATAATGATTGTTACATGTGTTAATGTTTTAAAAGAAGCATCGCACATTTTGTGTATAGCCTGTTTGCTTATTTACTGACCGATTTCTTGATTGACATCAAGCTTTTCTCCTCGGTTTTTGATCATTCAAGTCAAACCAGGCAGCTGACATTTTTCAGCTTCTTAGAAAGATCCAAGGAATTGCAAGCACCCTTTAGAGGACTTTGGATTTTTGGAAGCTTCTAGTGCCCTTGTCTTCCCTTCCTTTCAGAAATTGAGGTGCAGTTCCCCTTGTACCATGCTTAGTGCAAGGATATGCTCCTGCACTCTTGTAACCTTTTGCTAGAGTGGCTTGATCCCTGCTAAGTAAGTTTGTACCGTTTGCTCTGAGTTTGATTACTAGGAACTGAAGTGCCACCCATCTGACTGGAGTCTGCCAGCTGTCTCCCTCAGAGTGTGTGAACCAGTGTTAGGCACTCAGTCCTACACCTCCTTGTCTGACCCTACCAGTTCAAGTTCTGCTAGACAAACCCAGGTGTGAAAGACGGACTCTGGGCAAAAACCTGAACATCGTGTGTTTGGTTTGTTTTACATGTTTAATCCTCAAGTTACAAACCTTTCCTGAATGACTTACAGCAGAAGAATGCAGACTAAAGCAGGACATGGCATGGAATAGCATAAAAGTAGCTTTAGCTAAGAGACAGAAAATCAGTAAACACTGCCTGTGTTGCCCTGGCCAAGGCTTTTGTTACTAACCCCTATGCTGTTATTACTGAAAATTTTGATAAACATATTGTAAATCCTTATCCTTTTTGTTGGATTACAAATTGGCTGTCCAACATTGCTAGTAGCCACTCTGGAAATGGAATTTTAAGTATTATGGAACCACATTGTCCAACACTGAACACTCCACTTAATTAGAATATTTTACAGACATCTAAGCTGATATGCCAGAAGTGTGTGTGTGACAAGTTTGCAGATGACTGCAAGCCAGGCACTGTTATCTGCTTATCCACTAGTGCTAAAATTTGTCCTGTCTTTATCATGTATGGCCCTGCTCAGTTTGGGAGCAGAGCTGAGCACTACTAATTGAATATGGTGGTAAGCACTTTTCAGTGTGTTTACTTACAGATGTATATGGCTAGACATCTTATGGTCACCATGGTCGTTTGCCTAGTATTGTCCCTAGGTTCCTGTGTACTCTAAATTATAGAAGAGAAACTTTGTATACATGTGTCATGTTGTAAGTTAGCTAATTTGAAGTAAAAGTGGTAACTTAATATTAGTGAATACTCTAAAGCGAGAAACAGTTGACAAAAGAAACAATTTAACAATGAATGGACTGAAAAAATATATACTCACTGTTACAAAGTCATTTTGTTTATTATGCATGAGATGATCTTTGTTTCAAGCGAGTATAGTTTGAGAAGACATTTCAAGACTGCTCATCCAAACTTTGTAACCAATTTCTCCACTGGGTTCTGATGCTCACTGTCACAAAATCCATTGCCTATCATTGTGGTACACACATAAACTGGTCACCGTAGTCTAATCTTGCACTGAGTAAGAGACAGCTAAATAAGCATTGCCCCACATTTTGTGAATATTAGCAAAAAAAAGAAAAAAAAATTACTGATTTAGATAAATAAAAAATATAGTTTCAAATAATAAAAGCTAAAACAGCGTATTGGCATCCATTAAGAAAATTTCCCTGTCTGTCACATTGAAGATCGGGAGATTAGAAGTCTTTGCAAAAGTCGTTTTCAAGGCTGTTATGGATGGTCTGAAAACTCTGAAGATAAAGTCATATGCTGCATATTAGTTGACCAGTAACAGTGACATAATGGAACTGTGTTTATATGAGGCTTTTTTGATGGCATGTACATTCATGAGGAGTTACTGGTATTCTTTTGGAAAGCACGAGTGGTGAACTACCATATTTTTTAAGGAGAATGGTCTGGATAAGAAATGAGTCAGCATGGTGGTAATGGATAGTGCACCTGCTATAGGTGGATGTTTACAGGGACCATCTATTTAACTATTCACTTGTGTTCCCCCTGAATAAGACCTAACACTGCCTTACCCATCAGAACATGCTGTGTGACAACCCTAGCAGTGAGTTAAAAAATGCAGTGATCTCTGTTTTGTTTGTTATAAACTGCATTCATTCAACTTTTGGGATATAGCGGCATCTATTTCACGAGTAATTATTAGAAATGTCAGCCAGTAATGCTGACTTGCTCATCCGCAGCAGTGCTAGATGGCCGAGTACAGGCAGTGCACTGAAAATATATTATGTACTTTGAGAAACAACAGTGGCTTTTCTCCACAGTCATCAGTATAAGAAAGCGCACACTTCTCTCTCTAGTGATGAATGACAATTTTGCAGCACAGGATTGTTTTTGAGTGACACATATTTCATAATTTGAATGATATGACTCTGGGACTCATAGTCGGCCTTAGGCATATGCCAGCTAGGCAGCCGCCTAGGGCACCGCTCTGGTAGGGGCGCTTTTGCAGTATTTATTTGGTGTAGGTAGAACAGGATGAGGTCACCAGGTAGTGTGGTGGGGGGTGCCGTGAAGCCCTTTTGCCTAGGGTGCCAGTTGACCTACGGCCAAGGCTGGTAAATACTGCTGCAGAGCTTGTTGTAAAATTATATGCTTTTCAAACCAAACTGACAGTTTTGCAGTGGTTTAACATGTCAAAGTACTTCACTTCCCTGTGTTCTGCAGCTTTATTAGTGCTGCAGATGTACAAATTACCAAGTGATTGCATGCATTTTAGATGAAATGAAGGTCACTTTGGCACTCAGTTGAACAACTTTGGCCTTCATGCTAGTGTGGTGCTATTCATCAAGGACCCTTTCTCTGCTGATGTTGAGTGTGAAGTTGTAATGAAAGCAAAGCAGGTTATACTATCCCTTGTATGAGGGGCCCCTGCAATTCTGCCTTGTTTGTATTCAGTCATTAGATGCTATGAGACAATCAGTCCAGCTTGGTATATGAGAAAAATTCTGCACTTGAGAAGATTAACTAGGAACGGTTTCTGCACTTAGTGAAGCTTACAGTATTTTCCTGATGTCTGACTCAATGTGTACATGTGCAAGCCTTCATGGTCACACTAATGCCATAAAAACAAATCATTGTTCCTCCCTCTCCAGTCAGCATCTGTACATCACCTGGACAACTTATGAGTCTAATGTTTTTGCTCTTGTAAAATCTAAGAAGTGCCATTTTTCAAATTACAGGAGACCTAACACTTCATTTAGCCAGCTGAACTTATGGAAATAATTGGTGTTCTAACTGTTAAAAATAAACAAAGAGGAGATAAACATGGACCCAATAATGAAAAATGCTGATGTTATTGTAACTGAAGGCAAACCAACAGGGGATATTTTTCAGAAGGCTTAATGGTATACTGCATTTACTTTTGGTTCTCCGTAGGACCTCTTCCAAATGTCATGATCCCTGCTCGAAGTACACCTGAGCCAGTGACAGCCTATGGAATCACAAGTGTTATGTTTCTAATATTTGTTGTTGTAGGAAGAAGTGCTTGCTTAGAATGCCTATAGCATTTACAATGTAATGCCTTGCCCCCTGCAGCAGAAAGACTGTTTTGTGTATGTAACAAGTTATCCAGGTTTTCTACCTGAATTTTTTGCAGCTAGTAGTCTTCAAACTCAAAAAAAGGAAATCTTGGGTTTGGGTAAATGCGAGGGCTTATTTTTTGTCCATTGTTTCCTGGGCCTGTTTGCATGCTGTCAGACATTTCTCATTTGCTTGCTCTTCTGTTTCATGACTTCTTCCTGCAGCTTAAGCTCTGCTTCTTGTTTGCTTTTGGCAGAAGCGCAGCATGTTTCTACAGCTCAAATACATCTGCATTCTTTTTTTGCATTGCAGTGCATTATTTATTTATTTTTTTTTTTTGTGGAACCCTCTGTTCAGCCTGGGGAGGAAATCACAGCTTTTCTTTTGCCTCATATTAATGATTGTCATTCAGTACCTACTTGCTGGCTGCAAAAGCAGATAAATTAATTCGACATTTAGAGGGCTTCTAAATGGTTTTGGTGGACCCAGGAAGTACCTTTTTGTTTTTGAGTAGATGGGTGGAGAAGAAGTAAATTCCTTACAGGACAGTGTTCTCTCTGGCTAAAAGCAAAGTGAAAATTAACAGTGAACCTGTTAAGTCCTGCAGCTGATATTGTTCATATATGTCATTGATGGGGGAAAGGGTAAATACTTGAAGTAAAACAAGCTAATTGAGATGGACCAATCTAGCTTGAACTCAAAAAACAGAATGCGTGTTCTTAAGCTTGCCGTTGTTTGGACAGTAGTGCATTTTGTTCTTTTAATAGCTGGTGCAGAGAGCACAGCTATCGTTCCTTCCCTCAGCTGTGGCCATGCTGTTGAGCGATTCAAATTGGTGACATGGTAACATCTAGTGTCAGCTCATTAACTCTGTTTAGACCCGTGGACCAACTTTTTGGATCGACAAGGTCACGGATCCAAATAGTATTTACTCCATTAACCTTACAGAGCTCATTGATACCGGGTTAACTTTTCATGACAATTTTTTGTTGCTTTGTCAGTACTAAACCCAAGACTGAGTTGAAATTCACTGTCCACTAGCATGTATGTGCAGTGGAGGGCTGCATAACCTCTTGTTTTACCCAGCACAGTCAGACTGTTTTAAAAACCTAATTGGATGACATCATTTCATAGAAGAGAAGACAAGAATTTTCATGAGTCTATTCTGCTGGTGTGTGTGTGTGTGTGTGTGTGTGTGTGTGTGTGTGTGTGTGTGTGTGTGTGTGTCTGTGTGTGTGTGTGTCTGTGTGTGTTTCCATTGTTATGTCAGTGTTTCAGCATTTACATGTTCATCAGTCACACTGTGATCCTGTTATCTCCGCACCAAGGCTATTGTTAACAAAATCTGTTGCTACTTAAAGCTAAACACTGTTTCTTCCTACAAGTACCAGATTGTACCAGTGGGCAGTGTTGCCCCTTTTATGGAACCCAAGAAGTGAAGCTGCAGGTTTTTAATGTATGTTTGGTACATTGCAGGTAAGACAACCCTGCAAAGCTGGTAAACAATGACTTAGGATTTATTTGCTGTGGACAGGCTTGCAGTCAACAACAGACCTAAGTTTCCTAATGTTACAAATCAGCATTTATTCTGAAGTCAGTAACAAGGAACTAGAGATTTATAATTATGTGGAAGAAACATTTGAAACTATGGTGTGGTGAGATGTTTTCTGATTTGTTTCCTTCGCTACTCGTTATGAGGAAGATATGTATATAAAGGAAGTCTGATAAGGTTAAAAGAATAAAACGAAATGTTCAGTTTGGGGAGATAATTTTAGTACTATAGGGAAGCACTTTTTGTGAGAAGAGAGGTAGCAGAGAGAAAAACAAATGAATGACAAAGTAAGAGATAGAACCTGGACAGTGGGCAAAAAAATACAGTATTGTGAGGCTATAACTGAAGTATATGTTTGGGTAGGACTGGTAAAGGGAGTAAATCAATATTGCAGGTGTTGGGTAGTTCCGGGATTCCAGTTCCCAAGCTGCATTTCAAATGTACTTACAGTGAACAGTTATAGAAACAATGTAACTGTGTCAGTTCTTAAAGGACTAAACCTATTCAGGTTAAGACTTGTAAAACGGGTTTCAAATTACCCATGATTAACCACTTATGTAGCCCAGATGTTAATTTTTGGGGCACTTACCAGTATGGAGGGAGATCAACACAAGTATACGAACAGAAGAGTGTAATTCTTTTCCATTAACTTGTTTTGCTTCAGTACATGTAGCCACATGTAAACTGCAGAAGGAACAATTTTGGGTACATTGTGAGTGCTAAGAAGAGCAGTCTTTGCTAACATAAAAAAAACACGCATTTCTAATTTTGTGAACTTTAGTTATGCCCTCACCTAGGAATGGGGTCCATTCCCATAATGTTATGTAAAACCCCTAAGCATGTAGAGAAATTAAACCTGGAAAAGCTGTATATTTCAACATTCTCTACATCCTAATTGTCTTTTGCCAAAATATAGAGTGTGCAACTAAATAGGTCCCAATGTAATTCTTGACTTAGTTAAAACTAGCTTGTGCCTTATTTTATGTCAGGGAAGTATTCCCAGTGGCAAGCAGTAGTGCCTAGAATGAGTTTTGTTCAACAACAAAGTTGGCAAAACCTCTGACAGTATGTGGTGGTTCATAGGTTCAGAGGAGGTTACTAGGTTGTCGACAAGGAGGTCATTTCAAGCCTACCCATTTCATCCCAATGTAATACCATAGATAGTCTGGTCAGTACCCAGAATTGTATTAAGTAATGACTGCTCGTGTCCAGGAGGGTTGTGGGGACTATCCTTGGTAAGAATTTACAGTGCCAAATCTATTCGTCCAGGTTCCTTTTGAACAGTGTCATAGAGGTGCTCTGCTTCACATGAATTGGCAGCCTATTCCAAAGATGCAGCAGTCACTGGGAGACAAATCTGTCCCTCAGGCACATACTATTCAAGTTGCAGGTCATATGTTGGTCCCTGGAATGGGTAGCTCTAGTCCCAGTTGATTTACGGAAGTGCAGCAAATTCATTAGGTTTGAGTCAGAGATTGCACTGTAAGCCAGGCATAAGTTTCTCCTAAGAAGTTTATATGATACTGAGTATAGTGACAGGGACTTCAGTTGGTCCAGTACATGCTGGAGTCCCTTAATCTTCTTGATATCTCCAATTGCTGTAGGTGCTTTGTACTGTACATGCTGAAAGGGGTGTTATACTCAGTTATGGGTCTGATTAGTGATGCATATAGAAGGGTTATAACCTCCATTGCTCTACAAGTGATGCCTTTGCTAATCAAGTGTACTATGTAGAAAGTCTTTCTTACTATAGTAGACACAAGGTGGTCAAAGCTAAGGTCACAGTCTACTTGCAATCCCACATCACTTACCACTTTGTAGGTACATAGGGTATTGTTGTTAGTTTGATAGCGTGAAGGAACATTGTTTTTACCAAAGGGAATAATGATGCATTTCTTTGCATTCAGTTTGAAATAGTGACTAAGACACCAGTCTTTGGTCTGTGTAAGACCCTCCTGAAATATACTGACATAGTTTGTGGATTCAGTAATTGCACCCAGTTTGCAGTCATCCTCAAACTTTGTTAGCCACAGCCCCTTAGTTTTGGTCTGAACTTCTAAGAAGTATATACCAAACAGTAGGGGGCCCAGCACTGACCCTTGTGGCATCCTGCTGGTGAGAGGTCTGCTGGATGATGTGGAGTCACCCACTTTGATAGTGTGTGACCGATTTGTGAGCCAGTTGGTAACCCAGCTTACAACAAAGGGGATTACATTCAGTTTGCTAAGTTTATCTGTAATGCCTGAGTGTGGGATTGTGTCAAAGACCTTTGCCAAACTAAGGTATGCTGTGTGTGCAGAGATTTCCCCTCATCAATGGCCCTGGTCGCATTTTCGAAGAAATCCACCAGGGATCTGCCCTTGAAGCCGAATTGGGTCAGATCCAGGGTTTGGAGGTCACATGATGATACATTCCATGGCTTTACAGATGAGGCTGGTCAGACTTATGGGTCTATAATTTCCTAGGTCTGTTGCTAAGTCACCTTTGCGGAGGAGAGTAACTGTTGCTGTTGTCAATTCTGCAGGAACAAAGCCTGTGGTTTAGGCTTTGATTGAATAGGGTACTTAATGGTGATGCTAGTTCATGTTTTAATTTGTTTAGAAGACAGCCTGGGTTGCTGTGTGGTCCCATAGAGGCTTTAATCACCTGCACTTTGGATATGTAGGGTGGGGGGGTTGGGGGCAAGGTTTATAATATGTTTGGAGGGGATATGGGAGAGAAATTTTCACCAAATCTGTCCACTAGCAGGTTTGCTACCACTGCAGGATCAGAGTATATGTGATACAGTTATTCTTTAGTTCATAACATGTTTGGGTCCTATCTTTGAGGCTACGTATGTAGCTGTAAAAAGTCTTATGGTTATCCTTGGCTGTGATTGCTAAATTTTTCTCAAAGTTACCCATAGAGGATTTGATATGTTGTCTTATTTGCCTTTTGAGGTTGAGGTGGGTACTTTTCCATTGTTGGGGCCTCGCCTTAGTTTTCTTAGACAGCAGCTTTTTTGCGTTTGTTGTAAAGATTGTTGATACTGGATGCACACCAGGGTGGCTTGTTTTTACTTGGGGTTCTGGCTTTGATTGTGTCTGAAACAGCCAAGTCTATACCACTTATATAAGTGATTGTACAGGCCTTCAGTGTAAGCTTTGGTGTAGTTACCACTTCCAGTTGGTGGGGCTTGAAAGGCATTTATACCTTCCCATAAAAGGGTATAGTTTGCTTTGGTGAAGTTTTTTAATCTGACTTCGCCCTTTGTGAGTTCTGGTGTTAGTTCCAGTCAGTGGAGAATGATTTCACTAATGACAGTCTGACAGTTACAGTGGTGCATCTGGTTGTCGTTTTAGTGAGGACCATATCTAGTATGTTTGTTCCTCTTGTTGAGGTTTGAACAATTTGTTCCAGGGCATTTGAGTTAACAAAGTCAAGGAATTTTTGCACTATTGAGTTGTGAGCAATATTCCACCATAAAAAAGTTAAAAAGAAGCTAGAAAGGATGGTAATTAGAAGTGATTATAAGAAGTACAATATCTTTGAATTGTTTAGCATGTTCTCAGTTTCCCTTTTTGATGGTGATACACCTGAATGTGGGAACGGAAATGTAGCTGCAGGTTTGGTAACAAATACAAGCTGCGTTAGGGTCAGTAAGACTGCAGGATTGTCTTTCTTAGTTTCTGACTTGTGAGAGGGCAGCTTTTGTCCTTGATTGCTACAGAATTGATTTATTTTCTTATAATTACTTTTAAAGAGAAGCAGAAGCAGCAACCTGTAAGTGGGTCATCACAATGTGTGCTGTTGTTCCAGGGTTTGGAAGAAAAGCAAAGCCTCAGAATGAGTTAATAGCTGCCTCTGTTTGTATGACATTTGAGTGGCATAAATGCTGCAAAATATATAACAGTGAAAAAAATGGAGGTGGTTCAGAGAATGCAGTCACCCATTTCATCCACTTTAAGTAATCCTCCAAGTAGTTTCTGAAGTAGGAGGCTGCACTATTATATTTACTTATTTATCTACTTTAGTTGATAACCTTAGGTCCACTAGACATGGCCAGTTTTCTGGGCAGACCCAATAAGGTAGTCATACAGACTAGGAGAATTGGGTCAGGACATTGTTGGGGACACTACTACAGTGCTTCATATGAGGAGAGATGGGTGACTCGAAGCTACAGGGAGTTGAAGGTTAAATGCTCAGATATGAATTTATTGAATTAAAGTAAATTTACAGTAGAGATACCAGAACACATGGAACTTGTTATTGGAAGGAGGTTTGCTTTTACAAAAATGACAAGAGTTAATCTCTGTTGCCGATTAACTTTGGAAAGAGGTTATACGAGTAGTAGTTGAGAAGTATGTTGACAACACTTAACAGGAAGGACTAGAAGTAATGTGAAGGGTTACAGAGATCCAGAATGCATTTGATAATTTCAGAAGTATGTCACTATTACCAAGAAGATTAAAAAGGTAAATAAGGAGCAGTGTGAACGTCTTTGATGCTTTTGTGGCCTGGAACGTGGAAACATTTCATCTGAAGGAGAGAGGGAATGCAATACGTTTTACTTTTGGGCTGCTGAAAGTATACCAGGCTATTTGGGAACTGGTTAATTAAACTGATGGGGTTTTGCCTCAATAAATTATGACAGTAATGCAGTGACAGTTTTAAATTCAAAAACTCATAAGTACGAATTCCAGAATGGTAACCATTTGAAATGTCAAGACCCACTAAAGTGAGTCTTGAAACACAGAAATTGAATTGCCAAAAAAACAGAATTGCATATACTTAATTTTGAGATGGCCATTTCTCTGAAAACTCCCCTTTTCCTCCAAGATATGGTGATCTGATATAAGTTTTGGGGGTGTGGGGAGCTTGCACCCCACATTAGGGGTGCAGAGGGACTTGCACTCCTGCAAAAATAAGTTTAAGGAGAACAGAGATGTTTGAGATTTTCTCTTCTTCTTGCATTTTTATAATTTATTGGCTTGTTGGCACTCAGCATTTTGAGTGCCAAAGTTTCTAGAAAGAGCCATCTCAGAACAGCAAAGATGAATATGTAAAAATCAAGCCTTGTATACTAAGCCTTCATGGGGATTTGCATACTAAGCCTGAGATAGCTTCTCAGAATATTCTCATTCCTTTGAGGTATGGCAATCTGAGCGTTAGTATATATACTGAATCTAAGGTATCCACTGTGTTCAACAAAAATAAGTATATTTTAAGCTTGCATTGCACTTTTTTGAACTGTATTTTGCTGAATTGCTGCTTCATTTTTGCTGTTTTTACCACTGTGACTGTTTTTTTCTGCACTTTGAATTTCTAGTGCTTCTGTATTTCAGAGCAGAGGCTAGTTTCAGATTTACTGAATCTAGGCTGTTTGGTATTACTTGAGCACTGAAACCAGCCATCATACTTAAAGAATGCCCTCCTGCATCTTTGTGGCAGAATTGTGTAGCCCAGGACCCATCTGATCTGGGGATTGCTGGAAAAAGGCTCAGTTTTGGAATTTCCTATTGGGTAATTTGTGTTAAAACTATTTAACTTTGCTAGTGTTTAAGCCTTGTGTTTGTGTGCAGCTGCGCACTGTGCTGCAAGGTTTATAGCTGCTATGTGTAGACACAAATGCTTAGAAACACAATTTTCCCTTGCTATCTGCTAGAGAACCCTCCTTAGCTCCACTGTGTCTCTGTGTGCAATGCAGTTGTGCATTGCTACCTAGCGAGGAACTCAGTTGCACATTCTGAGGCATCGACGCAGTCTTCCACCCTTAGCCCTCCACAGAATAGCTGCCTTTGTTAGTCTCACAACCAATCCCTGGTCCATGTAGCCCATCCCCACTAGTTACTACAATATATACCTGCCATAATGGGCAGACAGTTTCCCACCATTTCTCTAGCCAGCCTGATTGACATTGACATCCTGAGGCAATGTAGTAATGGTCTCATGCTTACTGACAAAAACTTGGTCCTATAGAAAAACAAACACAGCATGTGAGAGATGAAACTATACCATGAAATTAGAATCAGTCCTCTCACATAGCAATATACAAGACACACAACTCCCCTCTTACACAAGATAAGGTCAAGACACATCAACCCACATATGTGTAGCTAATATCTAAGAGCCTACCAAAGGACCAGAGGCCTCCCAAGTGAACACAACATACACATACTAGTACAAGAACAGAATACACCACTACACATAGAAACTCACATGTCAGTGTCTCAACAATTAAGCCCCTAAGGCAAAACACCTCAAAACCTAATGTTCTGGTCACAGGCGACTCAATAATGAGACACACAGATGTCCCCTCACCAGGTTGAACAAGAAGAAGCCATTATCATGAAGAAGAAGCCATGGTCACTTGCCTGTCAGGTGCCAGGATCCATCAAATCACACATGCACTCAAGTCACTCAGCAACAAGTACCATTGTGAGTCTGTCATAGTACATGTTGGTGTGAATGACTTGAGACATACCTCTCTGGACTATATGAAGAGAGACATGACCAAACTCTCAGATTATGTATCCCAGACAGGCATGTCCCTAGTCCTAAGCAGAATTCTAAAAAAAACACCCAGTACACAAATTAATATGACCACAACTCACTCCAGAGATAGCAGCACCTGTATTGTAGTCTGCGCTGAAGAAAGAATTCACCAAACGTGCATAAAATCCAATGAATTTAATTACACAATCACAATGAAATGAACGAATGTATCATGTCTCTAGCGCCTCGGCTACCGTGCCTTTAAAGAGTAAGATCTTTGTATCATATTACCTCCTCTTTTATACCTTTAAAATATCTGTAACATACCAATTATTCAGTTATCTATTTAAACAGATACAGATCAGTAAAACATTACTAAATAAAATTTCTCCAGTTACATTCTTTGTTCATCCCCTTAGGGTACAATGTATCAAATTTAAGTCAGCATTGCTTCCTTCTTACGCAAGCACATTTTAATGTTTTCTTCACTCATAACATTTATTTTAACTTGTTCAAGGACTGTAGCTTGTAAACCTCTACAGTCCCCATCATGAGCTTCATTAAAATGGCATGCGACCGGACATATAACTTTATTATTCTTGATATCCCTTACATGTTCCTTGACTCTACTATTTAAACTTCTTTTACTTTCCCCTATATAATACTTTTTACAGGGGCAACTTAATACATATATAATACTTGTGCTCATGCATGAATACACACCCTGCGTCTGAAATCTCTTTCCATTTATATTTTGAAAAGAGTCCACCATATATTGGCAGACTGAACATCTACCACATCTTTCTGTCCCTGGTTCTTCCAGGGTGGTTAATAAATTAACCTGTGTTTTCTTATAAATGTTCCACATCAAAAAAATCTTTTAAGTTACGTCCCTTCTTATAGGAGAACCTCAATCTTACATTTTGTAATAATGATATTTCTCTGGTAAGAATATTCCAATATTGTCTCAATATTTTTTCCAAAGTCCCTGAAAATAAAATAAATGTTGAGACAAAGTACCATGTCTTGAGTCTGCCTTAAACTTCGTGCTAATAGAGCATTATCTACTCCAGTAAAACTCATATTTACCTTTATTCCACTATTAACAACTGCATTTAAATATTTTTTAATTTTATTTTCTTCATAAACTCTCTTTAAAAATACCCTTGAAATGTTATCTATTTCTACTTTACATTCATCTAAATCATTGCAAATTCTACTTATTCTAATAAATTCATTGTAAGGTATTGCTTCTAGTGTGTGTGGGGGATGGCAACTGGAAGCATGCAACATAAAAGAGGGCTGATCAAATTTTCTATACATACTAGTTAAGTTTCCACCCTCCATAACCTCCACTGTAACATCCAAATAATGCACCTTAGTTCCTATCTGCATTCCTTCTAACTGTATAAAAAAACTATTGGTGTTTAATTAATGTACAGAGGACATTGCTTGATCTTCTCCTCCTTTGCAAATAAAAATATGATCATCTATAAAGTGGCAGTAATCTAGAACGAGTCCTGTAAAAACTACTTCTATAAATATGTACATTTTCCACCATACCCATAAAGAGATTAGCATACAGGGGGGCGAATGTCGCCCCCATGGCTGTCCCTTGAATTTATTTGTATAATATTTCATCAAACATAAAAATATTATTAGTCAAACAGAACAAAATCAACTCCTTAATATATTGGGTACATGGATTATCACCCAAAAATGTTCAATTGCTTGCATTCCTATTAAATGCTGAATATTAGTGTAAACATTAAGCAGAATTCTACATGTTCTTCGTCTTCCATTGCTGCAGTCCTGACTATTGGGGTATAGTCCGCGTCCCAGTCGGCCCGAATACCAGAGTATAAGGCTGACGTCGGTCATGGCGCCTTAGACTGTCGTCAGTACGTCAGGGTACTAATGCGCATGACCGACGTCATATCCTCAGTCTTTTTTGCCGCATGGTCCGATGCAGAAGCAATTTTGCGAGTGCAGGTTGGCGTTCTGAGACATTTCCAAAACCGGAGTTTCAGACCGAAACAGAGTTGGCTAAGTACCCCGTTGGGGAACATTTTGGTTTTTTCTTGCCTCAGTATTTAACCGGATGTCAGAAAAAGTGAATAACTGTATTTCTTGTGGGAAGCAGATACCGCATAGGGATTATCATACATTGTGTATACCTTGTTTAGGGCCTGAGCACGACGTTGTTGGTTGCCGTTCTTGTGCTAGATTTAACAAACGCACTATTAAGAGGAGGCTAGATTGTGCCAGGTTAGTGTTTGGGAAGCGTTGTAATTATAATATGCCGTCGGATGCTCCGGCCTGCTTCATCCAAGAAGCGCAAGGACAAAACAGTGAAGCCTAGGGTTGATGAACCGGCAGTCCCGGACGCCGGTTCTTTAGAAGGCTCAGTGGAGCCAGAGGTTTTGCCAGGAGTTTCCATGGAGTCTCAGGCAGAAACTTTACTGTTACAGGATGTGCCCTCTCAGGAGGTAGGCCAGGCTGAGGGGCCTTCTCAGGTAACTGTTCTTCCCTCTCTTCCCAAGGTAGTTAGGGCCTCTCCTTCTGTTGCCAAAGCTTCTTTAGAGGTAGGCCAAGTTCAGCTTCTGTGGGGGCTTCTCCTAGCATTTCGGGCTCTGTTCCTAAGAAACATATGCTTAAAATGGCAGAAGATTTGATTACTATGATTAGAGGTTCTATGCCCCTGCCTGATAAGAGGCCTAGGGTGGAACAGGAGTTTGATAGTTTTGAACAGTGTTCACAGGCTTCAGAGTCTTCTGGGGAAGACTTACAGGAGTATCCTACTTATTCTGATTCGGATATGGATGATTCCACTCCTACAGCTTCTCCTCCTGAGGATTTCTCATTTTCAGAGACTCTACACTCCATGAGGGAGCACTTTAAATGGGAAGGCCAGGATTACTCTGATTCCAGGAAAAGGCTTAGGGAATTTTGTTTTACCCCAGCATAGGCCCTTAGCTATTCCTCCTGTGTTGAATGTGGTGGAGGATGTTTTTGCAGAGGCTTCCCTGAATCCTGACTCCTTACCTCCTGCTCCTGTTAAGCCTGATAGGTATTATAGGGTGCCCAAAGCTCATAAGTATTTGTTTAAGAGTCCTAGGGCGGACCCAGAAACTGTTTCTCAGGGGCCTAAAGGTGTTAAAGCTTCTGTGGTTAAAAATCCTGTACCCTCTGATAAAGAGGCAAGGGCTTTGGATAGGTGGGGAAAGAAAATGTATACTTCTTCCACTCTAGCCATGAGGGCGTTGAATTGTCAGTTTCACATGCTAAAATATCAAAATTATCTCCTTTCACAATTGAAATCTAAGGTGGATGCTTTGGCGGAAGGTATTGAGTGTAAAGAGTTGCTGGATTTGGTTCATGTGTCTGAACAAGTGGGTAAGCATTCTTTGCAGTGTGGTTTTGATGCTGTACAGGCCTCCTCGAGGGTGGCTGCTACTAGTTCTGTTCTTCGCAGGCATGCCTGGTTGAAGGATCAGAATTTAGCTGAGCATGTTAAGACAAGGATTTTGGATGCTCCTTTACAGTCTGATGTGTTGTTTGGATCGCCTGTGGAAGCAGTTTTAAAGAAAATGGAGGACAAAGCTAAGTCTATGCAGACTGTTAAAGATTTTTTGCAGGTGCAGCCTCCGAAGTTTAGTAGAAATTGGCCTGCTAAGGGGTGGACATATCCTGCTTATGATTCCCAGTCTAGGGTAGGTCTAGACGTGGTAGGGGCAGGGCTCAAGGTTCTTTTAGGCCTAGATCAGGAGTTCACCTGCTCAGACTTCTGGTGAGGGCAGGGGTCAGTCCTTTCGTAAACAGACCCAATGACCTGCCTTTTCAGCTGCCAGTGGACTCTCGTCTGGCAGCTCCTTTGGGAGGAAGACTGTCTCTTTTCAAAGAAAATTGGGATTTAATTACTCAAGACAGATGGGTGTTGGATATCATTCATCACGGTTACAGATTTTATTTCCACACAATGCCCCTTTCAAAGGCATGCCAGACGTTCCTCCTTCACAAAGAAAAGAGGCTCACAAGCAAGTTTCTCAGTTACTCCAGATGGGGCCATTCAGCCAGTTCCTGTATCAGAAAGGGGCCTAGGTTTTTATTCTCGCCTGTTCCTAGTACCAAAGAAGGGGAACACGTGGAGACCAATTTTGGATTTATCTATCCTCAACACTTATCTGGACATTCCCAAGTTCAAGATGTTGACGTTACAACAGCTTTTACCTCTACTGGGCAAAGATCACTGGATGGTAACTTTAGATCTCAAGGAAGCTTACCTTCATGTGCCTATAAGGCTAGGTTGCAGGAAGTATCTGCGGTTTCGAACTGGAGATTTTCATTATCAGTTCTCTGCATTGCCCTTTGGCTTATCCACTGCCCAGAGTATTCACAAAGGTTCTGGCTCCAGTGATAGCTTACTTCAGGCTTCAAGGAATTCAAATCTATCCTTATTTGGACGACTGCCTGATTCTGGCTCAAGAAAAGGAAGACCTTCTACAGCATCTGGAATATGTCATAGCAGTGCTAAGATGCCTAGGGTATTCTGTGAACGAAATAAAGTCCAGTCTAGTACCCTCTCAAGACATGTGCTTTCTGGGTGTGAGACTGAATACAGCAGCCCAGATGGCCTTTTAACCCCGGACAAACAAAAGAGTCTGTCACTTTACTTCCATCAACTATCTCATCAGTCCGTGCTGACTGCAAGGACAGTCCTTCAAGCATTAGGGTTCATGGCATCTTGTATTCTGGTGCTTCCCAATGCCAAACTGCATATGAGGAAGCTGCAATGGTATCTCAAAATGTATGGACACAGCACTGCCAGGATTTGGACACTGTCATTCATATAATACCTTGCCTTCAAAAAGAATTCTTGTGGTGGGCTCAGGAATGTCACCTAAACAAGGGACTCTCTGTGACCCGGCCAGAGGCGAGTCAGATTTTAACGACAGATGCCTCGGACATTGCTTGGGGAGCTCATCTAAATGGAAAGTGGATACAGGACAAGTGGCCTGCCAGACTACAGCATCTACATATCAACATGAAGGAGATGTTAGCAGTCCAGTTTGCATTGATGGCTTTCAAGGAGTTACTTCTTCCAGGGCAGGTGTTGATTCTAACAGACAACACAACTGTCATGTGGTACATCAACAAGCAAGGGGAACACATTCTTATCCTCTATGCAGGCAGGCAATGATTTTATGGGAGACTGCTAAGCTTGCAACTAACTCTTCAGGCAAGGTTTCTGCCAGGAGCACAGAACTCCTTAGCAGATGTGTTAAGCAGACAAATCATGGATCCCCACGAGTGGAAACTGGATCTTCATGTATTTCAGACATTGACAGTGTCATGGGGAACTCCAGACATAGATCTGTTCGCTTCTCCACTAAACCACCAGCTGCCAAAGTATTGCACAAAGGGGTTTCATCACACAGCTTGGAAAGTGGATGCTCTGTCTTTCAGTTGGAAAAACCTTCATGTCTATGCCTTTCCACCTCTGCCTCTTCTTCCAAAGGTACTATTAAAGGTCAGACAAGACAGGCCAAGGATGATTTTGATAGCTCCAGATTGGCCTCGGCAACACTGGTATCCACTACTACGGAGTCTAGTAAAGAAGCCTCCATGGCCTTTACCTCTGATTCCTCATCTGTTATCTCAGAAGGACGGTCATCTGCTCAATGTCAAGCTTCACTCTCTTCATCTAACAGCCTGGCATATTCTCTGTTGAAACACAGCAGGTCTCAACTTCCTCAACAAGTTTTAAATGTGATTATGGAAGCTAGAAGACCTAGTACAAGGAAGGTGTACGCAGAAAAATGGAAGAGATTTTTATTTTGGAGTACATCAAAGAATTTGGAGGTTTCTGAGCCTAATTTGAGTGTGGCTCTTCAATATCTTACTGAGTTATTGGACAAAGGTTTGTCCTTCTCTTCCATTAAGATTCATGCTGCAGCAATTTCAGCTCACTATGATTGTGACCCACCTTTGTTTTCGCATCCTTTGTTCAAGCAGTTTCTTAGAGGGGCAAAGAATATAAGACCCCACGTAGAGCTCCTACTCCTGCTTGGGATCTCAATTTTGTGTTGGAAAACTTACTCTACAACCTTTTGAGCCTGCGGCTACTGCTGAATTGAAATACTTGTCATGGAAGACTGCTTTTCTGTTGGCTATTACTTCTGCAAGAAGGGTGTCTGAGTTGCAGGCCCTTATGGCAGTTGAGCCCTTTTGATTTTCCATAAGGATAGGGTATCATTACGTACTAATCCATCCTTTATGCCTAAGGTGGTTTCTAGTGTGGCTTTAAACCAAACTATTCATTTGCCTACTTTTATGCAGACCCCCAAAATAAAGGGGAAAAGATTTTGCACACTTTAGACGCACACAGGCAGTTACGATATTATTTAAGCAGGACTAAGGATTTTAGGCAGTCTCAGCAGTTGTTTGTTTCTTTTGCTTTGAGTTCACAGGGCAAGCCTGTGTCAAAACAAACTATTTCCAGGTGGATTGGCTTTTGCATTGCATTTTGTTATTCCCATCATGGCAAGGAGATTCCATCTGGGATTAGGCCTCATTCCACTAGGGCTACTGCCACTTCAACAGCATTTCTAAGGGGTGGCAACTAAGGATATTTTGGAAGCAGCTACTTGGAGTTCAGTGCATACTTTCTCTAAGCATTATCACCTTCCTATCTACTCTAAGTCTAGGGCTGGTTTTGCCACAGCTGTTTTGCAAGGCATGTTGTCAGCTCCTACTTCTTTATAAATTGCCAGCCTCCCTTACCTCTGCTTTGGGATTCTACCCAATAGTCAGGACTGCAGCAATGGAAGACGAAGAACATAGTACAGTTTTGTACCTACCATAAATGTAGATGTTCGAGGATTCCATTGCTGCAGTCCAATTTACCCTCCCTCCTTCCCCTCTGATTTTAGGGGTGGTTGTGTAGGTGAGTTTACATGCTTATGTTTTTGTATATATTGTTGTATATATTGTACATGTTTTTGGTGCAGGTTTTCTGGGACTTGTCTTTTTAGGGTCTTCTGACATCTGGGGCAAGAAAAGACTGAGGATATGACGTCGGTCATGCGCATTAGTACCCTGACGTACTGACGACAGTCTAAGGCGCCATGACCGACGTCAGCCTTATACTCTGGTATTCGGGCCGACTGGGACGCGGACTATACCCCAATAGTCAGGACTGCAGCAATGGAATCCTCGAACATCTACATTTATGGTAGGTACAAAACTGTACTTTTCATCTAGGAGGATGCCACAATACAGATAAAATATGATTGATTTCAATAATTGGCTTAGTTTCTGGTGTCACTCCAGGGGGATCCAATATCTGTCTGCCTGGGAAGACATGGTTGACAGCCCCGCTGCTTTGCCAGAGATGGCCTTCACCAGTCTTCTCAAGACTTTTGGATACTGGCAAAAACACTTACCTCCCCCACAGTGCCTTTTTTAGGCAATGTCCAAGCAACAAAACTTCTGACATAAAGAAATCCACTAAAGATAAACTCAGGGTCATGCTGCTTAATGCTAGAAGCTTAAACAGTAAACTGAACTCCCTGGAAGCACTCCTCACCTTGAAAGATTGTGCAATCACTGAGACTTGGTTCAAGGCCACTGAGAACACCATGGCCATGCAATGATACAATGCCTTTCACTCATTCAGACCCCAAAAAAATGAGGTTGAAAGAACCAGAGGTGGAGGTGTATTTACCTTTATTAAATCCAAATACACCTCAAGAGTTTTGAAACAGTACAACTCTCTTGAGCTACTCCAGGTCCAATAAACTATAGGTAAAAAACTTCTCCACATCATCACTAGCTACAGGGCCTCTACCATGTACCAGGAGAAGCACACCACCTACCTGGACTTGCAAGAGCCACTCAGTATACAGCCAAACACCATGGTCATGGGAGATTTCAACCATCCTTCCATTGATTGGCAACTTACATGAGCACAAACACGATTTCTACTAGGTTCCTCGACTTTGTTAATTCAAATGCCCTGGAACAGTTGGTCTGCACCCCCACAAGGGGGCCAAATGTCCTGAACCTAGTGCTCAACAACATGGGGGGGTCACTGCACTACCCTCTGTGTGTTGCCCTCCCAGGTAAGGTCAGACCATAAATCTGTCTCGTTTGAAATAAAGATCAAATCTGACATCCCCCAGGAGTAAAAAAACTGAAAAATTTCTCCAAAGTAAATTATTGCCTACCAAGCGATGGCATAATACGTTTCAAAGTCCCTGCCAACATAACTAACAATGACTGCTATGTTGAGGAATGCACAAATGCCCTATACAGCCACTTAAACCAGTGCATTGACTTGGCTGTACCCAACAGAAACAAAACCAGGTCTTCCCCAAAAAAACAAGCCACCCCGGTGGACTGTAAGTATAAATAAGCTTTACAACAAAAGAAAGAAACTGATATCTAAGAACAGGAGGGAACTTACTCAACAGAGGAAGAATACTGTCCACAGCATGAACAAGCAAATCAGATGTCTTGTTATGTCCTGTAAGGCTAGCTATGAGTCAAAATTAGCATCCCTAGTTAAAGATGATCATAAAGCATTCATTAGCTACATCCAAAACCTAAAAGGGAATGCCCAGCTGTGTGCCGAACTTGTAGTGGATGGTACCACTCACACTGAACCTGAGGAAATTGTCAACCTGCTAGCCGACCGATTTGGCAATAACTTCACCCCCCTATCCTTACCAGACATACCCCTAAGCATTCCTGACAGCAGTTCTGTACCAAGTAACTCCAAAGAACAGGTCATACAAACACTCTCCAAGGCCCAAAACACCACCTGTTTGGGAGCAGATAACATCCCAGGCTGCTTACTAAACAATTTAAAACAAGACCTAGCAGAACCACTTGGCACTTCTTTTAACCATAGCCTAAGAACTGGCTTTGTCCAAGCAGAGTGGAGAACAGCAACAGTAATCCCCCTTGCACAAATGAAGCCCATCAAATGACCCTGGGAACTATTGATCCATAAGCCTAACCAGCCTATCTGCAAAGCCATGGAAATAATCTTTATGGACCTTATCCACAAGGACATAGGCGACCTTCAGTCCCTTGACCCAACCCAGTTTGGTTTCATCAAACCTAGTAGATTTCTTTGAGAATGTCACCAAAGCCCTGGATGAGGGCAAAACAGTACACACCACTAATCTTGATTTAGCCAAGGCCTTTGACACAATCCCCAATTCAGGTATCATAGAGAAACTCTTCCAGCTGAGGATTAACTCATACATTACTAGATTGGTAACAAACTGGCTCACCGACAGAATACACACTGTCAAAGTTGGGGAGTCCACCTCCACCAGTAGACCAGTTACCAGTGGGGTACTACAAAGATCTGTGCTGAGCTCTCTACTGTTTAGAATCTATTTCTCTGAAGTCAAGGCAAAGGTAGATGGCCTGTGGCTTATCAAGTTTGCAGATGACTGTAAACTGGGCTCAATCAAAGAGTCCCCCAGCAATGTTAACATATTACAGAAAGGGATGACACAGACAAATGATTGATGCCAAACTCACAGACTAAAACTTAACACAAAAAAAGCCTCATTATCCCCTTTGGCAAAGAAATAGTCCCTGCTAATTATGATACAGGTAGCACCCCTCTAAGCTCAAGTTCAGTGGTGCAAGACTTGGGAACACAGGTTGATTTCAATCTAAACTTCGTTCAGCATGTGTCCATAGTGGTAAGAAAAGCATTATACATTGTGCAGCTCATAAATAAGTGCATCGCATCCAAGACCAGAGAGCTTACAGCTCCACTGTACTCCACCCTTATCAGACCACCAACTGAATACAATCCTCTCATCTGTACGTACCTCATCAGACACCTGCATCAACTAGAGAGACCACAGAGGTTTTTAACCAAGAGAATTCAGGGCCTCCAAAACATGACATACATGGAAAGGCTGAAAGTCCTGTCACTGTACTCTGTCATACAGGCTGCTGAGAGGCGACCTGTGCCGGGCATACAGAGCAGCCTCTGACCCTGCAATAATGGAAATGCTGCACATCTGCAAGTCAAATGGGACAAAAGTCACTCGCTCCAGGGATCTCAACCTAGAAAATTTTGAGTGGACCTACCCTGAGTAGGATAAAAAAGTAGGGAGTGTGAAGAACGGAAGCGATTCAAAAGGGGGACAATATTAGAGTGGGTAAAGAAGGAAGGATGGTATATGTAGTCTGTACAAACAAGGAGGAAAGGGAAGGAGAATAAATCTGTATGATCCTGTAGAAATGAAAGGAAGATTTTTATTTATTTCATTTATTTATTTTATTTTACATTTGTTTACCGGAAAAGTCCGGCTGGACACTGGTCCATTTTCAGCGGAGGCCCGGGGAGAAAAGCTCCAATACAGTATAGTACAAAAAGTGAGATACAAAGAGAAATAACATCATACATAATTACAAAGAAACAAAAACATCATGCATAATTACATACTTTAGAGCATGCTAGTATGTTCTAACATTCTAGGTGTGTAGTAGTAGGCAATTGTCAGTGTTGGATATACAAATAAGAATTCTTTAGGAATTAAAGAGACATTGATTGGTCAGTAGGAACTTAGGGGATTAGATATGATTTATTCAAGTTGATTAAGTTATGAATGGGAAGTTTTCTCAGAGGGGAGTTATAACTGTAATTTTATTTATTTTATTTAAAATTGCTTACCAGGGTAGATCACTTATCACAAGTGACAAATTTCAGTCTCAAACAAGGAATACAAAAAAGTCAGAATTACATTTAGTGAGAGACAGCTAAAATACCATTATCAGCTGATAGAAGTATATAGAGTTTATATAATTGTAATATACATTATTGACAATAAATCAAGACAAAACATGTAGGAAATTAGGCTAATGTGCAATAATTACAAGAGTGTGCTAAGTAGGACTGATAGGATAGTTGAGTGAAGTGAAGGATGATAGCTTTGGTGCGTAGTTGAAAGGGGCAGTTAGGTTAAGTAAAAAGTTATGTGAGTGAGAAGTGCGGCTTGGTGCAACACAGCATACCATATGAGAGATGGTAGGACTGTTACTCATAGGAGAAAGAGAGAGGGATATAGCTCAGGTTAGGTGATTTGGCTGGATGAAAGGAGATGTGCCTTTAGTTGAGTCCTAAATTTTGGGTAAGATTTAGTGTCTTTTGTTAGTTTTGGACAGATTATAGAGAAGCAGTGATCTGTACGATGGAGTTTATTTTTTGGGTGTGGGAGTTGCAGTTTGGGGGGCAGAGTAGTTGTGGTTTATGAAACTCCAAGTTGAAGGCTGGCTAGTATAGCTGTTAGAGGAGAGAAGGTCTGATTGACCAAGAGTTTGAATATTGGGAATCTTGGGAGAAGACCATCCCTTTATTTATCAGAAAGTCATTTTGTTTTTTTCAGTGTTTTGCAGTGGTGTCCATTTTTTGGGGACTGGGTAATCTACAAATTTTATAGGTTATTGATTGAATGCGTCTGGAGTTTGTTTTGATGCTGAGGCTATGAGGGGGGAAGCTATATTCAAACTGTGAGAGTAGAGTAACTTTGCCTGTAGCTCTAAGGATATTTTAATGAGAAATTGGGAAATTTCATTGGCCCAAAATAAGAAAGAGTTAACTTTTTCCTTGTGTAGTCGAGATAGAGAGAGAAGTTAACAGGGAGGTCAAGCCAAATGCCAAGGTATTTAAAAGAAGTATTGTTTTCCACCGTGATGTAGTTGTGATCATAGATATGCAAAGTGATTTTTTTTTTAAGTTTCTGTTCTGTGCCAAAAATAATAGTTTTGATGGAGTTTAAACGTATAATTTTGTTGAAGATCCAGTGGATTTGGGCTGGAAATCTGTTAAATCTTCTTGCAGGCCTGTCTGGAAGTTGGGTACCAGGTTGTTTGCAAGAAATAGTACCATGCTATTTGCATAGAGAAGGAAGTCTATATAAGATAGGGCAAGTTTGTTTATAAAAGTAGAAAATCGTAGAACAGCAAGTATGGAACCTTGTAGTACTCCTTTTTGATGGCTTCCTGTTTGAGATATTAAAGTATGAATTTTAGCAGAGAATTGGTGATTAGTGAAGTAGATTTGAAACCAAGGTAAGGAATTAGGATTCTTGCCTTTTAGTAATAGGTGATGGAGAAGAATGTTTTGGTCAACGAGTTTAAAGGTGCTTGTAAGTCAACAAAGGTGGCACCAATGAGCTGGCCTCAGTCTAAAGATAGCAGCATTTCATCAGCCAGGGTCCGTAATGCTGCAAGTATGCTACAACAGGGCCAAAACCCATGCTGTTCTGGGTAGTGATGTAGTGAGAAAGTTGAACACAGGTAATTTTCAATTAGTTTACCTAGACTGGGAAGGATAGAAATTGGCCTGTAGTGAGAAGTTTTTTTTGGTGGGGGAGTAGGGGCAGGGATTAGCTTACTTTGGGTTTGGACTGATAATAGCTAGTTTCCTTATATTTGACCTGATAGTTTGTGTTAGGCAGAGGCTGAAAATGCGTTGCAGGGAAATTGTGAGCAAGTCCCTGCAGTATTATATGAATGAGGTATATAGACCATCTGCACCTGGTGGGCTGTCAGATTTTATTTGATGCAGAAGTTTCCAAGTCTCCTATTTTAACTTTGTCTTAGCCAGAATGAGATTAATTCTAGGAGAAATTTCTTGCGAGTGCAAACATAATAACATGAGAATACTAAGGGAAGGAATGGTATGTGGAGGTCTAAGAAGGATAACAGAAAGAAAGAATTAGCTGCATTAATAGCCCTTCCACCTCCAGAATTAGCTATCCAATAGTCTGTCGGTGACAGGGTATGGCTTGTCTGACAAATGGGACATTGGGGGGGATGATTGAGAGGTGGTACAGAAAAATGAAGAAGAAGAATTTCAAAAAATCAGATATCTGTGCAATTACAGTACAATAGCATAGAGTATTTTGTAAAGAAATAGTATGTATACAAGAATGTTTTAATGGATGAAACAGTGGAAAATTGTTCACATTCTTCTATTATGTTTAACTTTTGTATTTGTTGAAAAGAAAAATTAGGTGAAGAAGTAGGAATGTTTGCATGAAAATGTGCAAAGTGTAAAAGTAGCATTTTAGCCAGGCAGAAATAACTCAGGACAAGAGAGAATATATTCCATTGAGGCAGCAAATGTTTTGTAATAATAAAAGAAACAAATCCATTATTGTGTGCTAAACAGAAGCATATTTGGCAGCAGACATACATACATATAAATATTTCAAGCACGGGCATTAATGCCCTTCGAGCTTGCCATTATACCAAAACACTTGTTCTCATAAGTGTCCGGTCTGTTTTTAAAAATGTCTAAACTAGTACTTGCTTTAATGAAATTTGGTAGCCTGTTCCATTCATCAGCTGCACTGTCAGAGAACCAATAAGTACACTTTTTCCATTCCTAATATAGAATCTCCTACATAGGTTGCCTGATGATGCTCTAGTACTTTTTGATAACCCCAAACATTCCCAGAAGAAGATGTCTCTGAATGCCTTATGTACCTGAATAAGATGTCCTCTTGGATGTCTGTAAGAGATGCTGGACAAGTTCAGATATTTTAGTCTTTCATAATAACTTAAATTTTCACATCTGTGGATGCCCTTGGTATATTTCTGTTATACTCTTTCCAGTTTACTCATGCATGCTTTTTATAGGATTTCCATATTGTTATTCCATACTCACGTTTGGGTCTAATGTAACTAACAAACAATTACTTCATTGTTTTTGATTTCCTAGACTTTATAAATCTTTTTATACACCCTGTAGTTCTATAACTATCATTAACCAATTGGCTGACATGATTAGAAAAACTCATAGTTGAATCTACCCATATACCCAGGTCCTTAAATGAATCTACAGTTTCAGTCACTGTGTGCTACAATATTCACCTTTCAGTTTGTCTCCCAAATCTCAACATAGTTTTTGATGCATTTATCAGCATATTATTCTCCTGTGCCCAAATGCTCAATTTAGTCAAGTTATTTTGCAGACATGCCTTATCAGTAACACGTGTAATCAGTTTACCCAATTTCAGGTCGTCTGAATATAGACTGTAGAACACCTCAGATGAAAAAGTTAGGTCTGAAAGGTAAAATCTAAACAAGTAAAGGCCTAGGACAGAGCCCTGTGGGACACCCTGAATGTAACCAAGAATTTCACCTGTCCACTTGCTCTATGATACTTGCCATGTCCTATTTGTAAGCCATGCAGCTATCCATCTTATCAGGAATACATCGATACCTAGTTATACTAATTTATTGATCAGTGTTTTGTGTATGACCCTGTCAAATGCTGAAGTTAAATCTATATAAATTACATCACAGCACAATTTTCATTCATAGCTGCTATTATATTGTAGTAGAACATCATGTTACAGGTGGTAATAGATCTGTTTTCAACACATGCATGCTGTGATACATGGTTTCAAGTCTCAACCTATCCAGTTCTGACATTAACTTATCCAATATTACCTTCTCCATTATTTTTCCACAACATGAAAGTAGACTTAAGGGTCTATATGACTCTGGGTTAGTCCTACTCCCCTTTTGATTAAAGACAGGCTTAATAAGCACATGTCTCCAATCTTGAGGAATCTCCTCATATTTATATGATCTAGTGAATAATAGATATAATGGTACTGCAAGTTCTTGCTGAAGTGTTCTCGGGTCATTGTTACTAATTCTGTCTCCTCCCTCTGCTTTGTTTGGATCCAGTTTGCGAAGTTCTTTTTTAATATAATCTAATTTGATTCCAGTATCTGGAGTTACCTGGATGTCACTCGGACAATTTATCCCCCCTTTTGTGGAGCCAAAATGTTTTACATAAGATTTTGTAAATATATCTGTAATCTGTTGTGTCTGAGAAATTTTAGAATCTGCCCACAGTTTATCAGTTTGTGTGTCTTTACTCCTTCCACATCTTATGTATCTGTAAAAAGGTTTCCTATTATGCTCAATATCTTTATATACAATTTCTTCAAAATGTTCTTGATCTTGTCTCACCCTGTGGTTAATCTGTTTGTCCAACTTCTTTATTTCAGTTTTGAATGTTGTAGTTCGACCTGTCTTCCATTTCTTATATTTTTTGTCTCTCACCTTAATCAGATATCTTTTTCTTATGGAAATATATTCCCCTGATGTTGTATACCTAGATCCTGATGTTAATTTTTTTTTTCCACTCAATTTCTCTTTAAAACTTTCCACATTCCATCTGCAGTTTTTCCACTGGACACCTCACTCCAGTTAGTTTTACATAGTGACTATTTTGCTTCCATATAATCTGTTGTTAACCTTCTGTGCATTAGTTTAGATTTCAGTTTGGCAGAATTATGTAGCAACAAATTAACTTTATAACCCCACGATCACTGCGGTAAAACTTGACTTGAAGTTACAGTAATTTCTTTGGGAACACAAACAATGTCTAGTATGTTCTGTCCTCTGGTAGGTTTTTTTACAATCTGAAGTAAGTGTTGTTCCTGAATATATGGTGTGAATAATTTCCTTCCCAATGTTGTTGTAAATATTATTCCAGTCTGTTTCTGGTAAATGTAAGTCCCCAGCTAATATTATTCTTCCCTCGTGTTTCATGCAAGAAATGTACAAATTCCTCTAGGTCATCTGCACTTGACTTTGGTGGTCTTTCTACTCCAACAATTGTTATATGTTCCAGGGTTGCCTTTACTGTCACAGTTACACAGTCTATAGTATTGGTATTATCAGTGAACATGTAATAATCACAAGTCTCATGAATATTGCTTGGTAAACTATTGTCAGTAACAGTCCTTCTAATTTTATTAAATCTATATAGTTTCACTCAGCTTATTTCAGCTCCCGTGAGGTACAACAAAAACTCTGGTAGAGACTCTGCGTTAGATAGGATTCTTTCTAATTCCTCAAACAAAGTCATCTCAACAGGTGTTTTACGAGATGCCTTAAGTGATTACTTACCATCTTTGTAACAGGCATTTTAAGCTTAACCAAAAACACTATCAGAACAGCCTTGCTTAAGGAACAGTTCATTAAAGCACTAAAATCAGTCAGCTGAGGCCTCTTCAAACCTTTCCACTTGATGAAGCTGAAGTTCTGTTCACCTCTCCCTTAATAAGTAAATGAACTAGCCCCAATAAGAACCAAAAGAATGAAACTGAATCCAGCACCCTGTCTCTCAAAAAGTACTAAATTGCTCATGAAAGAGGGGCATATCCTGAAAAAGCAGAACAAGTTAAAATCATAGCTGCACATTAATACTATAAATGTCTCAGAAACTCTACTAAACGTCAAATCAAACCAATAAAAATTACTATATTAATATACAGTCAGCAACTTATAACAACCCCATAACTTTTTGGACTACAATCAGCCAGCTGTCAAAACTTGGTACACCAACACAACCTACACCTAGTTCTTCTAACCAGATTGACAGCATACCCAGTGAATTCCATACCCACTTCATCCAAATAGTAACATCTCTTATTAAACCCTCAACAAAGGCAGACATGGGTTCCACTCCTCTCTTTTTAGCCCCCAAAACACTTGAACTCAAACCAGTCTCAGTTTCTACAATGAAAAAATATTACAACCCCTTAAAAATCTACCATTCCTGCCCTTGATAACCTACTATTGGAATACTTAAAAATTGATGATAATGCCCAAGCTTTGCCTGTGTCGATCCTAATCAACTACTACTTCATTGAAAACTGTGTCCCAGTAGTATGGAGAAGGTGCTACATTTTCTTCTCTGTAAAGGTGGTCACTCAAATGAGCTCTCATACTTAAGGCCTGTATGCCATACTGTCTGCACTAAAAATTCTAGAGAAGTGTAGCCAGTTTAAACAACATCTTTATTTCTGAGAACTGCCTCCTTTCCTGTACGCAGCATGACTTCTGTCCTTTTCATATAACATGCACAGCTATCCTTAGTTTTATAACATCCATTAACCAATTTAAAAACTATGGGAACCTAGTTTTAGCACTTTATCTAGATTTATCCAAAGGTTTTGACATGATATTCTACCAGAAGTTGTTTCAAAAACTAGTCTGCCAAAGAATGCAATAAACAAACACGAAACAGGCAGTGAAACAGCAAAATGACGTCTTCTCTTTCCTTCCCATTATAGTAGATATTCCTCAAGGATCCATTTTTAGGTACCCTGTTCTTCAGTATATTCATTAGTGATCTCCATCTAGCTTCTAAACAAGCCACGTCATACAGTACACAGATGATTCTACAGTCATCTGTACTGCTAAAAGCATAAATAAAATGAAACGACTCACCCATGACTCTTTGTCCACCATAGAGGCCTGGATATCTGATACACAGCTGCTCCATAATCCTAATCTGATTATATTTACCCCAAAACATTCAACTGACTACAAACGTTATTTCAAAATCACTTCCTCTAACGGCATCAACATAGAACTAGTAAGTCAAACTAAGCCTGAGGGAGTCACCACTGATGAAAGCTTAAAATTTGATCATCACATAAAATGAGCAGTGAAAAAACTCCCGCCAAAAACTGGATGCACTCCAGAGTCAAACAATACCTCACAGATAATGCCAGAAAAAAATATTGCTCAATCCCTTCTCATCCCACACTACATTATGCTGCTTCCTTCTTGATTAACCTACAATCCAGTCAACCCTCACTCTTAGAACAGTGCATTAATAAGGTGAAAAAATTGCTGCCAATCATCATTGTAGGACGCACCACTGTCTGGCCTTAAAAAAATGTCAATGGTTAAAGCTGAGACATTACCTTACACTTTCCCAGCTAGTCACTTCCCACAAACGTCTCTATTATGCAGACAAATGCCGTACTTTGAAAAAATGTCATCCAGTTTTTTAAGCCAAGTGCACAGATGAGGTCCACTGACAAAATGTTAATATCTGTTACAAAAGCTAACAGCTCAGCTGGTGATTCTTTGTTGTCCTCCTTCCTGGCCATATTTGAACCTCCCTTCCTCTCACTGTAAGAAACAGGTAAGCACCAACTCTTTTAAACTGTTAGTAAGAAAACTATTTCTTGCCTCAGCCGATGTCAGAAAAAGTCAATAACTGTTTAACTTGTGGGAAACAAATACCTCATAAAGATTTCCACTCTTATTGTCTGCCTTGCTTAGGCCCAGACCACGTAGCAGCCTGTTCGGCTCATGCGCTTCTTCAACCGACGAACGCTAAAGGGCCGGTCGGAGTTTGCTGAACAGTTTTTCGGCTCAGACTTTGCTTACATTATGCCGCCGGATCCTCCGACTACCCAAATTGTTAAAAGCAAGGGAAAAAGACCGACACCGCGGTCCGCGGTTTCGGCCGAAACCACGGTTAAGCAAGCCATGAGTGTCTCGGTTTCGGCCGAAACCAAGAAAACTGGTCAATCTTCAGCGAATCCATGGCTACTACTGAGGCTCCTGCTACCTTACCTGAATCGGCCTCAGAAATTTTGCCTACAACTGTGGTTTCTAGTGAATTATCAGACACCATCCTTTGGATGTTTCTACCCCAGCACGTGGTGCTGCTAGACCCCCTGCAGCCATGTCTATCAAGGCCTTTGCCAGGGCTAAAGCAGCCAAATCTGCTAAGTCAGTGCCTGTAAAACCTCCCTCACACAGGCCCACTTCTAGTTCACAAATGCTTACTCTGGCAGAAGATTTAATATCCTTAATTAGGGCCTCCCAATCTCACCCAGACAGGGCCTCTCAGCCCCCAGAAAAGAGACCTAGGACAGAGCCCCCTGAGCCAGTGTCCTCTGATGATTCTGCGGATGACTCCGACATTACAGAACAGCCAGAGGATCCTTTCTCTACTTATGAAGACTCCGATGCTGAAGAATCCATTCCAGCTGCCTCTCCACCAGAGGAATTTTCCTTTGGGGAAACCTTACATGCCATGAGAGAACAATTCCAATGGCAGGGACAAGATTTCTCAGATTCAAGAAAAAGGCTTAGGACTTTCCTGCATTTACCACAACATAGGCCCTTAGCTATACCCCCTGTTTGCCTGTTGTGGATGATGCATTTAATGATGTCTGCACTGCTCCTGATTCTTTACCTCCAGCCCCTGCCAAACCTGATAGATTTTACAGGGTTCCAGACACTCATCACCACCTATGCCACAAGACCCCACTGGCAGACCCGAAACTATTTCCCAGCGGCCTAAGGCAGTAGCCTCAACCACAGCAAAAAACCCTATTCCTTCAGAAAGGAAATCCAGGTCCTTGGACAGATGGGGGAAAAAAGTTTACACCTCTGCTACTCTATCAGCTAGAGCTTTAAACTGTCAGTTTCACATGATCCAATACCAAGAGTTTATGCTTGATCAGTTAACTAAAAAAGTATCCTCTGATGAATCTATAGATAAGAAATATGTATTAGAAATGGTGAATAACATACAACAGGTTAGTAACCATTCCTTAAATGTGGCTATGATGCACTGGAGGCTTCATTTAGATCAGCCATGACTGGCACAGTGATAAGAAGACATGCATGGTTGAAAGAGCAGGTCTTACCGGATCATGTTAAAGCTAAGCTATTAGATGCTCCTATGGATAAGGCCAGTTTATTTGCACACCTGCCCAGCAGGTAATGAAGAAAATGGAAGAAAAGGCAAAATCTGTACAAACAGTTAAATATTTCTTACAGGTTCAGCCCCAAGGTTTAGCAGGAACTGGCCTGCCAAAATTGGTCCTTTCCTGACTCCACAATCAGGGCAGAATCCCCCCTGAATGGCAAAACAATAAGGAGTTCCACAGCCGACCGACATTAAGGAATAAGGGCCTTAGCCCCCAGCTGGGAAAGACAATCACAGGACTTGGATACTTACAACCGCCTACAACTGCAGGACCTAGGGAAGGCAATCCCAAACAAAACAAAGACTTATATACCAAAGACATGGTTTTGCAACCCAAGCCAAACAAACTTCACATGGAGGAGCTACTACAAGATACAGCAAAATCCTTAAAAGGTAAGACACCCTTGATCACTATAAGTAAAAACTAAGAGCTCTCATAAAATCATCCAAAGCAAATTTCGAGAGAAAATAGCTAAAGACTCAAAAGACAATCATAAGGCCTTCTTTAGCTATGTTAGACACCTAGGAGGAAACTCCCAGATATGCTCAGAACTAGTTCAAAATGATGTGAAGATTACTGATCCTACAGACATTGCCAACATACTGGCTGACAGGTTCAGTGCAAACTTCTCCCTCCCCAAAAGGAGAGATATCTATACCAAACGATTGCAGCCCCCAAATATCTCCAGCCCAAGTGAGAACTGCTCTCCAAAGCAAAAACACAGCATCCATGGGACCTGATGGTGTCCCCGGCTGTGTGCTCCAATATAGTAATGTGGAATTAAACCCACAGCTAGGACAGCTGTTTAATCAAAGTCTTACCTCTGGATACGCACTAGGAGTGGCGACTGCAACTGTGGTCCCACTTCACAAAGGCTGTGCCTCCACCGACCCTGGAAATTACCGCCCATTAGCCTGACAAGCCTTATCTGCAAAGCCATGGAGAGGATCATAATGGACCTCATAAATAAAGACATAGGGAATTTGCAGACTTTGGATCCAACCCAGTTTGGCTTTGTCAAAGGCAGATCATGCCTTTTAAACTTGGTTGACTTCTTCAAACAGTCACCAAAGCCATTGATGAGGGAAAGGCAGTCCATACAGCCTACCTCGATCTGGCTAAGGCCTTCGATACAATACCCCACTCGGGTATCATTGAAAACTCATCAGCTTAAATGTTAACCCATACATCACAAGATGGGTTGCAAACTGGCTGAGTGACAGAACCCACAGGGTCAGAGTTGCTGGCCATGTCAGACTCAAAACCTGTCACAAGTGGTGTCCCACAGGGCTCAGTCCTGGGCCCACTCTTGTTTGGCATCTACTTTTCCAAGTACAAGCAAACACAGGAGGGTTATGGCTGACAAAGTTTGCAGATGACTGCAATGCCATAGTAGAAAACACATCTGACACAGATATCCTTCAGAAGGGTCTCACAGAAACGGATAACTGGTGCCAGAGCCACGGCCTGAAGTTAAATGCCAAAAAATGCATAGTCATACCCTTTGGGAAAAACAAGGTTACCCCTAGCTACCAAATAGGTGGCAATCCACTGAGCACAGAAGAAGTTATCAGGGACCTGGGGACCCAGGTTGATAGTAGTCTGTCATTCGACACCCATGTAGCTAAAGTAGTTAGGAAGACTTTCTACATTGCCCACCTTATCATGAAGGGATTCTCATCTAGATCAAGGGAGGTCATAGTCTCCCTTTACTCATCACTCATCAGACCAATGATTGAGTACAATGCCCCATTTGGGATGTATCTGACCCGACACTGCAGCAGCTGGAGAGGCCACAAAAGTTCCTCACCAAAAGGATCTACGAACAGCAGGGCCTCTCAGCCCCCAGAAAAGAGACCTAGGACAGAGCCCCGAGCCAGTGTCCTCTGATGATTCTGCGGATGACTCCGACATTACAGAACAGCCAGAGGATCCTTTTTCTACTTATGAAGACTCCGATGCTGAAGAATCCATTCCAGCTGCCTCTCCACCAGAGGAATTTTCCTTTGGGGAAACCTTACATGCCATGAGAGAACAATTCCAATGGCAGGGACAAGATTTCTCAGATTCAAGAAAAAGGCTTAGGACTTTCCTGCATTTACCACAACATAGGCCCTTAGCTATACCCCCTGTTTTGCCTGTTGTGGATGATGCATTTAATGATGTCTGCACTGCTCCTGATTCTTTACCTCCAGCCCCTGCCAAACCTGATAGATTTTACAGGGTTCCAGACACTCATCACCACCTATACAAGACCCCACTGGCAGACCCCGAAACTATTTCCCAGCGGCCTAAGGCAGTAGCCTCAACCACAGCAAAAAACCCTATTCCTTCAGAAAGGAAATCCAGGTCCTTGGACAGATGGGGGAAAAAAGTTTACACCTCTGCTACTCTATCAGCTAGAGCTTTAAACTGTCAGTTTCACATGATCCAATACCAAGAGTTTATGCTTGATCAGTTAACTAAAAAAGTATCCTCTGATGAATCTATAGATAAGAAATATGTATTAGAAATGGTGAATAACATACAACAGGTTAGTAACCATTCCTTAAAATGTGGCTATGATGCACTGGAGGCTTCATTTAGATCAGCCATGACTGGCACAGTGATAAGAAGACATGCATGGTTGAAAGAGCAGGTCTTACGGATCATGTTAAAGCTAAGCTATTAGATGCTCCTATGGATAAGGCCAGTTTATTTGGTACACCTGCCCAGCAGGTAATGAAGAAAATGGAAGAAAAGGCAAAATCTGTACAAACAGTTAAATATTTCTTACAGGTTCAGCCCCAAGGTTTAGCAGGAACTGGCCTGCCAAAAATTGGTCCTTTCCTGACTCCACAAGATCCCAAAGGGGCAGGAATAGGCGCTCCAGAGGCAGAAATCAATCCAGAGGGGGTGCCTACAGAGGGCGACAGTGGCAAGGTAATAACAGAGGCACAGACACAACCACTACCACTGCAACAGGACAATCACAGTGACTTGGCTCTAACTCCGCCTACCAGGGAGCAAATAGCAGCACCATTAGGCGGAAAATTAGCCTTATTTTGAAAAATTGCCACTATATCACAAAGACAAGTGGATTTTGCAAACCATAGACCAAGGCTACGGTTCCACTTCCACACCTTACCAGTAAAAGAGGAATGCCAAACCTGCCTCCAAATCAAAAATAGAAGCTCTACAGCAGATAGCGGAATTAACAAAGATGAGAGCTGTGGAAAGAGTACCAATAACAGAACAGGGCAAAGGATTCTATTCCAGACTCTTCCTAGTACGAAGAAAAGAAAAAAAGTTGGAGACCTATTCTCGACCTGTCCATCTTAAACACATATATCATTGTCCCAAAATTCAAAATGCTGACCCTACAGCAACTTCTTCCCATGCTGGGCAAGGAGTGTTGGCTGGTAACTCTAGATCTCAAGGAGGCATACCTGCAGCTCCCCATTCGACTAAATTGCAGAAGATACCTCAGATTTCTTGCAGGATCAGAGCATTATCAATTCTCAGCATTGCCCTTTGGCTTATCTACTGCACCCAGAGTATTCACAAAATGCCTGGCATCAGTAATCGCTCACTGCAGACTACAGGGAATCCAAATTTATCCATACCTGGATGACTGCCTGCTACAAGCGGACAACAAAAGCAAGCTGACAACAGATTTACAAAGGGTCATTTACTTGCTACAAGCCCTGGGATACACAGTCAATTTACAAAAGTCAAGGCTGATACCATCCCAAACAAGAACATTCTTGGTGGAATTGGACACAGTAAAACAAATGGCATTCCTAACTGCAGAAAAACAAAAGAACTCCCTCTTTACTTCTTGGCATTAACAAAACAGAACAAACTAACAGCAAGAAAAGTTCTGCAGGCCTTGGGCTTCATGGCATCATGCATAATCTTGGTCCCACATGCCAGACTGCATATGAGAAAACTACAGTGGTACCTAAAGAATTTATGGTCTCAACACAGGCACAGCCTAGAAGCAGAAATACCACTAATCCCATGCCTAAAACAGGAGTTCCTATGGTGGGCTCAAGCATGCCAGTCAAACCCAGGCCTACCCTTCCACAACTTTCGAACAAGCCAAACCATCACAACAGATGCCTCAGACCTAGGATGGGGGGCGCACATGCTGGACAAATGCGTGCAAGGATTGTGGACTCAGGACCAGCTGCACCTGCACATAAACCAAAAAGAAATGCTGGCAGTAAAACTGGCAATCCAAAAATTCAGACCGTTCCTCAAAGAAGGCCATTTGATGATAAGGACAGACAACACCACAGTCATGTGGTACATCAACAAACAGGGAGGCACTCATTCATACTCCCTATGCAGAATGACTTTGGACCTTTGGAATCTGGCACTCAGCTACAACATCCAGTTACAGGCAATATTTGTACCGGGAAAAGAGAACACCCTAGCAGACATGTTAAGCAGAACCACCTCGGATGCTCACGAATGGATGCTACACCCGGACATCTTCAAGACCATCACAAAGAAATGGGGAATGCCACAAATAGATCTATTCGCTTCCCTCTCAATCACCAGCTCAAAAATTCTGCACAAGGACATTCCACCCACTTGCATGGAAGGTGGATTTGCTCTCCTTCAGCTGGAAAGGTCTGACAGCATATGCATTTCCACCTCTTCCCTTGATACACAAGGTATTACTGAAAATCAAAGAGGAACGTCAAGGATAATCCTGATAGCTCGAACTGGCCAACGCAACACTCGTACCCATTGCTGAGGAGCATGTCTCAGGAGAAATTGTGGTCAATACCCCTGATGCCTTTGATGTTAACTCAGAACAACTACAGCATCATGCATCCAAACCTAAAAACTTTGCAACTGACTGCCTGGAACATCACATAGCAGCAACTAATCCAGATCTTTCCCAAAGGGTAAAAGACATTATCCTTGAAGCCCGCAGACCTTCAACAAGAAGGAACTATGCAGGAAAATGGAAAAGGTTTGTCATTTGGAGTGCTGAAAGAGGAAAAGATGTGTCAATATAGATATTGCTAACATTCTGGAGTATTTGGCAGAACTTCTACATACAGGCCTGTCCTATTCCTCCATCAAGATACATGCATCAGCTATTTCAGCAGAATACAGCTTTGATCCACCCGTCTTTTCACATCCTCTACTCAGGCAGTTCCTCAGAGGGATCAAGAATGTAAAACCTCCTAGGAAACCACCATTACCAGCATGGGACTTGAACTTTGTGCTAGAAAAGTTGACACTCCCTCCGTTTGAACCAGCAGCAACAGCAGATCTACAGCACCTGTCATGGAAAACTGCTTTCCTACTGGCAATTACCTCAGCAAGGAGGGTTTCTGAACTACAGGCCTTAATGGCAGTACAACCCTTCCTAATCTTCCATCAAGATAGGGTGTCCATGAGAACTAATCCTACATTTATGCCAAAGGTGGTATCCAGAGTGTCTTTAAACCAGGCAATCCACCTACCTACCTTCTTTCCCAATCCACAAAACAGGGGGGAAAGAATGCTGCATACCTTGGATGTACATAGACAGTTACGCTACTACCTGGACAGAACCAAAAGTAACAGAAAACTGACCAGCTTTTAGTAGCCTATGCAACAGGAAGGGAAGGAAAAGCAATTTCCAAACAGACAATCTCCAAATGGATAGGAAATTGCATAAGATTCTGTTACTCCTACCATGGAAAACCAATTCCACAGAACATAAGACCTCATTCTACAAGGGCTACAGCCACTACCACAACTTTCTTACGAGGAGTGGCAACCAAGGACATTATTGAGGCTACTTGGACCTCCGTGCATACATTTGCCAAGCACTATAATTTACCTCTATACTCTAGATCCCGAGTAGGGTTTGCCACTGCTGTACTGCAAGGGATCCTAACTACACCATAATTTTTCTTCCTCCACCCCTAGTTTGGCTATGGTATTCTACCCATTTGTTATGACTGCAGATGCATCCATGAAGGACATAGTACAGTTTTGTACCTACCATAAATGTAGATGTCCGAACTGGATAGCATCTGCAGTCAGGATTACCCACCCTCCTTCCCCTCTGTGGTACTCCTAGGGTATTTACCCTCCTAATAGCTAGCTGGGGGGGGAGTCTCTTATGGTGTATTTGTTTGTATATATGTACATACATGCTTATTTTTTGTGTTTGCCTTCTACTTTTTTGGAAACATTGGCATTTATCCAAAATATAGCCTTCCAAGAGGGCATCTGGCATCTGGGGCAAGAAACACTGAGGAAAATGGCGTCGGCTGATGCCTTTATACCCGAAGACCAGCAGAGATGACGTCGGGTGAAGTGCGACATCAGCCGAAGCCGGACCCAGACTTTGGAATCCGGCCGACCGAAGGGCTGCCTGACGACAGGACAACCCATTTGTTATGACTGCAGATGCTATCCAGTTCGGACATCTACATTTATGGTAGGTACAAAACTGTACTTTCCTTCTTTTCTCTACTTCTGCAAGTTAATTTCCAAGTATGTTTCATAGCTGTTTACATGATACTGCTATTAATTAATGATACTATGTTTAAGTTTTGTTGTTTAATTGTATACCTCTGTTTACTATGTTATTTATGTAATGATGTTATTATTATGGAGCTTTTCTCCCCAGGCTTCTGCTGAGGGGTAGGTTTCTGCACAGTCAGGTTATCCTGGTAAACAAAGGCAATAAATAAATAAATAAACAAACACGTAAATACATTTGCTGGAATGTTTGGGATAGGATTAGAAGGAAGACAAGTAAGGATACAGAAGACTTGGGAGAAAGGGTATGTCAAGTTTCTCTTTTAGACTTAGAATAAAAAGTACATTTTATAAAGAGTACACAGGGATGCATAGTCTGGAGTGCGTGTTTTATGGAATATTTAGTAAGGAACACAAAGAAATAGCAGTAAATGTACTTAATAAAGAGATACTTGAGAAAAGTAAAAAAAACAATTGACATAAATTATATGAAGGATCAATAGCTTTCTTAAAACAAGAAGGGGATGACAGGTGTTTAAAAGTGGACGGCCCATTGCTTAGTGGGAACATATAAATTATTGGCAGGGCTAGTGCAAAAAAAAAATAGAAGAGTTTAAAAAACTTAAAGAGGAATTGTAAGTAAATTATGAAAGAAAAGTGATGTAATAATACATATAAAGTGAACACTGTGGGCCAGATCCTAAAAGAGTTACTCTTAGTGTAAGCCTTTCCTGATTTGGAAATATGTGCTCTCATTATAAGCAACTTCCTTTAGTGTAAGGCCTTTGTATAAACAAGCTTATTGCGGGGACCAGATTTTAAAATAACTACTCTCAGTCTGTTTTCAGTGTTAATGGTCATTTACACTAAGCATGTATTTTGGAATTGAGGCCAACATGTATAACAATGTAAACTTATGGAGAAATTGTAAGGAAGTTAAAGGAAATATGGATTGGCACAGAATTATATTGTTAAAAAGAGAAGATCTGCTGTAAAATGTAATTTAGACACATGTTGAAAGATGGAAATGTGTTTATAACATTATGAAGTATGAAATGTCACAAGCTGTGAAAAAGGTTAAAAAAAAGCTAGCACCAATGGAATGTGGAGTAAAATATGGTTATTTTATGATATGGAGAGCTGGCAGTTAGCGATGCAATGAATGACACGGAGGGAAGATGAGATACCATATGGCTAAAAATGGATATGGAGAACTGAAAGTAAGAGAGAAAATGTTAAGGCTATAATGAATAGTATAAAGAAAGTATTTTCATTATAGGCTTTCTCATATTTGATTAATTATTTTAATAATATGTATATTATTCATTATAATTTTCATTATAGAAGTGTAGTAAAGTTTATTTAAAAAAAAGAAAAGACAGAATGGGTATAAAGAACTAGAGACCATTAGCCTTGGTTAATTCTGATGGCAAGCTAAAGGAAAAATATCCATGTAAGTCTGACTCAAGTTTCAGAACTGATAATTGAATTGAAAGTTTGGGATGGTTAGCATCATCAATGTTTGGGGTAGTAAGATATATAAATAAGACTTTGTTATTAATAAGAATCTTCTTTGAAAAGATGGTGTAGAAGAGAGGGTTAGTTATAATCTGAGGAAAGTTTCTAACTGAGTTAACTGTGTGTAGATGAAAGACATAATAGTTGTGAGTTAAGGGAGAGATCCATGAATTTTCTAAAATGTTTTGTAAATGTACATATGTTAAACAGTCATGAATGACTGAATGGGAAAAGGCTACTGATATGGAATGGAGTAATACAGGATTGCTCCCAAATTCAATTTTATTAAGTTTAATTACAGTGAGGATATCTTGTTTTTAAGAAATGAAAAATAAATACCTCTTGTACTTAATTTACTCCAAGAGAATAATTTAAAAAGGGTTAAAACTGAAAACAAGAAAAGTAATTGGTATGGGAGGAAGGAGAATAACAACTGTTTAGTTTGCAGTTAATCATATGACAGTGCTTAGAATTAATTTTGAAAACAGAGATGGAGAGAGCGAGAGAATTAAGCTGAAATTCTGGGGAAGTAGCATAGAAAATAAAGAGAGTGGTAAAGGTGTAGATGGTGTTCCATATGTAGATATACAATGATACAACAGCTGAATTTATTAAAAATAAATAAAAACTTTACCATTTCACTTAATTTAAAAAAAGAATAATGAAAGTGATTAATGAATTTTGTCTGAAGGAGGAGTTGTTTTTGTTTTGTATAAATTTTTGTATTTTATGTTAATATTTGCAAAGTATTGTCTGTTAGGGTTCTCTGTTTAAGAGCTTCATTTGTTTGCTATAATAGCATAGAATGTAATTTCTGTTGTACTGTTTGTCTCGTATAGTTTTGTATAATTTTTTTGTATACATTTTGTATAATTTCTTGTATAAGTTGTATGACCTCTGTATGTGGAGGTTTTCTCCCTGGGCCTCCGCTGAAAATGGGTCTCATGTCAGTCGGACTTTCCCAGTAAACAAATGTAAAATAAAATAAAATAATAAATTTACATAATACTATTTCTCAGTTATATTTCTCAGTTTTTTTGCTTTCATGTTGTTTGTATGTTGATATTAAGTAAATTCCATACTGATTTTGATACATTTGTGACATTTTACATCCACTTGAGGTACAGACAATTTGATCAGTTGGAACCTTACTCTTAACATCTCATCCAAAGGACTGGTCATCTAAGCCAACTGTTAAGAAACTGCCACTAAGAATGGAGTATTCCACAATGACATTTGGTCATCTCCTCACATAGTATTGGTTCTGCCCACCAGTTTAGATGATGGTATTGCAAGTACATCTGTCACAAGTATGTGGGGAAATCGCAGCCTATTTTTGTTTGCTACTCCCAGAAATCATGGTACAAATGTAACCCAAGTATGCTGCTAATATGTCTCTTACCTCTGCTTTTGTTGTGATCTTTTCTGTCTGCCTATGTTGTCAAGCTAAGAAGGCTGAAAGAAAGATATTGATCCCCTCCGTCCCCATTACTGGATACAAACAATTGTCTTTGTGGAATTATGACCTCCTGGCTCAACCTTCCCTTCTGGTCTGTATGGTTTCATTCTTGGCATTTCATTTGGATCCCTTCACAAGTATTTATGCTGTCACTATGCCAGTAGCCTGACGTACTGTCTAAACTTTTGATATTGCTGTACACCTACCCAGCCTCGGGTTTAATAGAATTTCTGAGAAGTTTGCTGTACATAGAGACATTGCACCATCATTTGAATTTCTTGTGTCACTGAAAATTGCCTGCATGTATATGTATTTTTTTTTTATGGACTGGTCTGCTATCATGTCTAGGACTGATTGTCCCACTTCCTCCTTAGTCCCTTTGCATTTTGACATAGGCTTCAGCTCACTTATGATCTGGACAAGGATAAATGAGATATCAGAAAAATGAATTGAATAAATGTATGAACATGAATAAAACAATGTCTTTGAGGAAAGATGCCTATTGTCAGAAATTACACTGATTGTTCTAGCCATCAGAGCGAACCCTAAATGGGCTTAGCTACATATCCTGTGAAATTGTTATGCGCACAAACACACACATAATGATTATGGTTCTTGTCAGAGTATTTGAAGAAACTTGCATGCTAATAATATTTGTGTTATTAGATGTGTGGTGGTGTTATTAGATGTGTGGTGGTTTACCATGTGGTTTTGTTTTGCCTTGTAAAGCAGGGATAGTTATTCTTTGGCTGCCATTTGATGGCTGTGTAGAATAAACATATAACTAATCAAGACCGCTGGCAGACTCGAGTGTTTATACTCACTGTTAGAAGGTCACTTCAGGAATTCGAATGGAATAAGCTATGGCTTTCTATATGAACCATCCATATCAGTGATGCAAATGATAATGAAAAATTAGGATTAAGCCTGATGGTATCATTATGACTTACTATTTTTTCAATGTCATGAGAACAGATAAATTATATGAAATGCAGAAATAAATAGAATGTATTTTGACTCTGTTTTGTGAGGCAAGATAGGGAATGTGTATGCACAGTATGAAAAGTAGTTTTGTAGTACTTCATGCTGGAATGCATATAGTGTTGAAAACGTTCTTATTATGTAGTGCATTTTAAGGCTGCTTTGATATATGAGGGGCATTCATACGTCTCTTTCTGAAGTTACCAGGTTTTAATTAATAATAGCCTTTTTGTGTTCATGAATGGCTCCATAAGTGGAGATGTCTCGGAAGAAGTGATTATAAAACAAGAAATACTGAACACAGTTTGAAACTGGACATTTAAGGTGTGTACAGTTATCTTTTCAAATGGTGATGAAGATAGAATGACAAACAGGAAATTACAGAAAAAAGCTGCATGAAATATGAATGATACTGTAATCTAAAATCTAAAATAATATAAAAAGCAGAACAAACTTTTTTATTGTTACTGCATCACACTTGCCTCTCTAGAGGCTGCTTAGAACTACAACTAGATATACACTTAATTGGTTCAGTCAGAGTGAAAATGCCAGTAAAAATGAAGTGCTTTTTTGTGTTTTGTGTCATAGTCCCCTTAAAAAAATACACAAGTTTGTCTCCTTCAGTGATGCATGCGTGTCTTAGTTAAAGGCATATTTTTTATGTTCGCTAAGAATGCGAAGATAGTTTATCTCACTTGGAAAGGTAGTTTTGTGAGACTGTAGCTGTCTGAGTAAGACAGAAAGACTTCGGCTACAGCTTGATATAGTCGTTTTATGTGCATTACTTCTGGAGTGTTTTTAGATGTCAGGTAACAGAGCGATTGCACACAGTTCATATAGGTGATACCTGATGCAAGCTAGATAGTACTAGCCTTTACAAATCATTAATTAATGTCTGAATCTGTCATTTGATGTATAGTATTTTAATGGTGAGGGTTAAGTAAATGGATGAAAACAAGAGTGTAAACAAAATAAATTTGTTACATATTCAGTCATTTCAAAGCCAGTCAGTAAATGGTAGTGTAGGGGTTAAGTTTCCAGCTATAGAGTTTTTTTACTGTTGCTTTCGTTATAATAAAACCTGAACCATATGGAGTGATGGAGTTTTTTTTTTTTTTGCCCCTAACCCTTGTCTTAATTCAGACCACAACTTCTAACCCCCCCCCCAGCAAATGTGTTTCTCATAGCAGTTTATTACTCATCATGTAATCAAGTGGGTAGGGGTTTGCACCTCTGTGGAAAAAGAGAGGTGAGCATACCTCTTAACCTGCTGATATTGATAATAGGTTCGAAGGGTGTTGGAAACTAGGTACATCAGGCCAAAAGTATGGATACCCAATGACCACACAATTAGAAAACTGAATAGCAGATAAGACTCCCTACTTCAAGTACAATTATAGGATATTACTCAGAAACACAAGTTTAAAAAATGTGAGTGACAAAAATATAAGCACATTATGAACAACACAGTGTAAAAATATGAATATTTTTGTAAATGATACTGCAAAAATCAGCCACCCAGAATCATTTATTTTTGCTTTTGAAAAATAGAGATGTAAAACATTGGTCCTCCTTCTTTAAATTACTAGTGCTGCCAGTACATATTGGTCATGTACTCTGGTTTCCTGTGCACTAAACAGCTTTAAAATCATATGTGATGGATGATGAGACTAAGAAAATCATGTGAACGGATATATCAAGCCTGAAAATGGGTACATGCCTCCAAAAATAGGTATAGATCATGAAAAGAGGTAAATCAAGCCTGAACATAGGAATGTTCCTCCAAAACAGGTTCAGTTGAGAGATCTGGAGGTGAAGTGTTAAGGATATGACCATGTAGACCAGCAAATTAGTATTAGCTATGGGAGGACTTTTTATAGTACCTTACCACATGGACTAAACAGATGGAGGAGTTACTTGCAAAAATACCTTGGCATGTAAATTCATACTTGAGTTGTATTTATTTATTTTTTTTGCTTTGATTTTATTTCTCCATGCCACACTGACTATCAGGCTGCCCTCTTGCTACTGCCCCATATAGCCCATGACACACTGATTATCAGGCTGCTCTTTTGCTACTGCCCCAAATAGCCCATGCCACATTATCAAGTTGCACTGTCACTACAGCCTCATATAGCCGATGCCACACTGACTATCAGGCTACCCTCTCAGTACTGCACCATGTAGCCCATGCCACACTGACTATCATGCTGCACTGTCACTTATAGCCGATGCCACACTGACTATCAGGCTACCCTCTCAGTACTGCACCATGTAGCCCATGCCACACTGACTATCATGCTGCACTGTCACTACTGTCCCATATAGCCCATGCCACACTATCAGGTTGCCGTCTCACTACTACCCTATATGGCCCATGCCACATTATCAGGCTCTACTCACGCTACTACCCGATATAGCCCATGCCACACTGGCTATCATGCTGCACCCTCGCTACTGCCCCATATAGCTCATGTCACACTATCAGGCTGCACTCTCACTACTGCCCCGTATAGCCCATGCCACACTAACTATCAGGCTGCACTCTCGCTACTGCCCCATATAGCCCATGCCACACTGACTATTATGCTGCACTCTCGCTACTGCCCATATAGCCCATGCCACACTGACTATCAGGCTGCCCTCTCATGAATTCACCATATAGATTATAGATTAGTACTAGGCTAACTGCCCTTGTGAGACATTTTAAGTCTAGCCAATTACCCCATGTGGGAATCAAACCCTGCACCTTGAGTTTGTAAGGTAAATATCTTAACCATTATGACAACCTCCCCTGCCCATGGCACACTGACTATTAGGCTGGCCTCTCTCTACTGCCCCATATAGCCCATGCCACACTGACTATCAGGCTGCACTCTCGCTACTGCCCTATATAGCCCATGCCACACTGACTATCATGCTGCACTCTCGCTACTGCCCATACAGCCCATGCCACACTGACTATCACGCTGCCCTCTTCTGAAATCCCCATATAGATTATAGATTAGATTATAGATTAGTACTAGGCTAACTGCCCTTATGAGCCATTTTAACCCTAGCCAATTACCCCATGTGGGAATCAAACCATGCACCGTGTGTTTGTAAGGTAAATATCTTAACCATTATGACAACCTCCCCTGCCCATGCTACACTGACTGTCAGGCTGCCCTCTCTCTCTACTGCTCCATGTAGCCCATGCCACACTATCAGGTTGCCCTCTTGCTACTGCCCCATATAGCCCATGCCACACTATCAGCTGCCCTCTCCCTACTGCCCCATATAGCCCATGCCACACTGACTATCAGGCTGCCCTCTCGCTAGTACCCCATATAGTCCATGCCACACTGACTGTCAGGCTGCCGTCTTGCCCCATATAGCCCATTGGTTCTTCCAGAGTGCAACAGCTGAGTAGTAGAGTGCAGAGCAGTTACCCATCTGACATCAGGTGATTTTAAACTCTGTGTGCATGCTTGTAACTGCACCAGGATTATGGCAGGCACTGGGTGTCAGCAGGGGTGTGTCACTCACTTCTTCAGGTGAAGTAACCCAGTATGCCTCCACTGTCTCCCCTTAATGAGAGCACTGCCATTAGATATCTGGTTTCCCTTCAACTCAGACCAACTCCAGCAAGGGCCCCACGTCACGATTCAAACTCCTGTTCAAAGTTTTATCCCTTTATGCAAATGGAGATGGTTGTAATTGTGTTCTAATTTGTCTTGCCTTATAGAATTGAACATTCCTAGGGGATGAAGTACATTTGTAGCTGTAAAGTCAATATTATTAGTGGCAGATTTCATCTGGCCATGAAGCTCAGAGCACATCTTTCCTTCCACACTCCACAACTCTGCTTCTTTGTCTTCAACATTTCAGAGTAAAGCTAGATAATCTCTTTGGTCTCTTACTGTGTCAGGTTCCAGTGACATCAAGCAGAAAGCTGTCACAGCAGAACTTTCCCTACCCTGCAGTAAATGAAGCATATTTGTAAAAACATAGGTAGCAAAGGCAGGTTTAAGAGCGCTAGTTGCAGTCACGTTCACTGCAGTCATCTCATACTCACAGTCCCCTTCAGCTTGTTCTTTGCCTTGCTGAATGCCTGTATATCCTTTATCTTGCCTTAACCACACAAATATGGAGTTCTTCCCAGTCTTTACCTTTGCTCTTATAAAATGCTTTCTCATATTACTTTATATAAAACCCTTCCGAGCTTCCTGTAGTGTTCCTGCATCCCTAAACCTCTTTCTCACTGAAAAAATATTACCTTCCTTTACCCTTGTTATTCCTGAAAGATGTATATCACAGAGTTCATAACTTCCCTGCCTCTTCTCTCCTCTCCTTTACATTAAGTATTTTGAGGTTTTCCCAGTTTTTAATCATTTGGCATTTGGCTCTAACAGCCAGCTGCAGTTGTTGCACTTCTTAGAATTGCCTTAGAAGTTTTGATTTTCAAAGAGACAGCTTTAGACACAGAATTCTATGCAGCACATCCCAAGCAGCACACACAGTAAGATGAACAGCTTTCAGTTTTTGCAGACTATGACTCGTACTCAGCATTGTCTTTCCTCAGCCTCCACAGCTTTTTTAACTTCAGTAGCTCAGCAGAGAAGATACCAGCTTGACCTTTAGAATCCTAGACAGCAATATGACCAGGAACTGTCTGCCATACCATGCTGAATAAGCACAAAAACACTGGAATACTGAAGTCATGTAATACCTTTTATGAGACCAGGTTTTACAGTTAAACAACACTTGTAAAACTCATAAGACCTATAGTGTTGGTCCCATAAAAAGTATATCACTTATGTGTTTGTGTGATTTCTATTGAACTTTCTGCATATCTGTAAATCAAACAGGACTAGACCTACCCCATTCCAGGGACCTAAATATGGCCTTTGACTTAAATAGGACATGCTGGAAGGACAGAGTTGTCTCCTGCCAGGTCTTTGGAATAGGCTGCCAACTGATGTGAAGCTGAGCACCTCTATGACACTATTCAAGAGGAACCTGGACGAGTGGATGGGGCATTGTAAATTCTTACCAGGGATAGCACCCACAACCCTCCTGGACATGGGCAGTCATTACTAAATGCAGTCCCAGGTATTGACTAGCATATCTGTAGTATTACATTGGGTGAATCGGGTAGACTTGGAAGTGATCTCCAGGTCGATAGCCTAGTAAACTCCTATGATCCTATGATCTTACTAGCATTTATTGAATTTTTGCATCAGGATAGATAAAGAATGCTGGTGTATATCTTTGTATTCTTTCTTTAACTATACTGGGATGTATTACATATAAACATATTTCCTGGAGTTCTGTGCTTGCGGCTGTAACTGTTGTACTAGAGGATAAGATCTACATAATAATCAAATAAATGCAAAGCAAGAATTCTTAACTAAATGGCATTCAGAGTTTATTCGTTTCTGTCTCTTCTTACTTCCGTGATGTGACTGCCACATTTGTAAGCTTCATGTGCTCAGGACATACTCGTGTCACTGTGCTGCAGAAATTCTCACAAAAGGTTGCTGTTGCGTGGAGCTCTTTGCCAGTGTTTCATAGGTTATGTTGTGCAGCAGATGTAGTATGCTTTCTAATGTGGCAGACTGCAGTTAACATTCAGTAGTAACATCAGCAAAACTATTACATATCACATGATATATACACTGTCTGTATAATTTTTGTGCTCTTTTAGCTCCTCACAGTTAACCATCTCCTCATTCACTGTCTTTACCATCACATCCCCTTTTGCTGAACCAAACTTGTATCCAGGGCCAGTGAAGAGATAAAAAGACACTGTTGCAGTGTCATTCTGCTGTGGGGGAGTATGTTCTAACACATAACCCAATGGCAATGTAGCCAGCTCTGCAGTTGCTGCCTTTTGCAGGTGCATGTATGCTTCAGTGCATGTACAACCTCCTGACCCAGGTAGTACACTACTTGTCGCACAGTGCTCACCAGGCTGTTTGTACTGCTATTGCAAAAAGCCGGGCTGCCTTCCTGTCCCCAGGTTGAGTGATCCAGCATTAGCTGTGCCAGGCTGCCTTCCTATCCCCAGGATGGGTGAGCCAGCATTAACTTCTCTCCCATCCTTCCCAGCTCAGTTCTCCTGTCTCTGTGATGCTAATCAACCATGGGTCATCAAGGGTTGTATTTTTCATTTCCTGGGCTTATCGTAAAGACTCCCTTAACCTATTAACAAATTTCTATACTTCTATAAATAAGACAATACTTTTTGCAACAGTATAGAAATGTGTATGCAGGGTTATTAGACAACTCTTCATTTTAATATGCAAACATACAGAAAATTTTATCACGATTCACAGGTCTTTCACTGAGAGTAGAAATCACCTGTTATTCTGTTTCACTTACCATGAGTTATTTTTTTGGAATTATACTGCTTGTCCAGATAACTCCTGTGTAGGGGAGGGTGGAAGCACACCAATATATGATTTCCATTTGCAGACAGCAGTAGAAAGGAGAACAGCTGTTGCTTCTTATGGCGTTGTGCAGTCAGGTAAGGGTTCTCGGGCTTGGCAGTGTAAAAAACACAGAAGGAAAAGGACTTCTTTCATAACTGATAGCCCATATTCTGAGGCTGTCCATATTCTACAATGATGTTGTGTCTTTTGGCTTTTCCTGGTTAGGGGTTGCCACAGCGCAACTCCGGTCCGCTAATGATTGGCAGTTGATTTTTACGTGCTGAGTTGCCAGCCCTAACGCACAACCTTCAACGAAGGTACGCCCATTCACGCATGTCTCCACGCAGAAGATGCTCTATCTGAGAGTCAAACCGGTCAGCGTCTTACTGTGAGGTGACAACGCTACCGCAGCACCACCACTGCGGATCACAATCATGAACTAACGACATAGTGGCTTTTATTCGTGATGGACATGTTGCTGAACAGCCTGAAAACATTTCTATAGATGAAGTTGGAAGGTTTGGTACAGACATGACTAAGCAACCAAATTTTGTATAATGAAGAAGCAGACAAAAAAAGAAGCAAAAGGAATGTTATTATCCACTAAGTTAGTCAAGTCACCTACTGTCAAAATGGGAATTGTGAAATGCTCGGTTGCTGTGTGTACATTTTCTGGTTTTCTCCAGCTGGCATAATTTTGCCAGCCTCTATCTGGTGACTGCATGGATGTACTTCTCCTTACAGAAGAGGTGCAGTAACCCTAGAGTTCAGGGAGTGTGGTCATAACCCAGTACATGGTAGGTGTGTGAGGTAAACAATGATGACTGTCAAGATTTTTTGGATCATTAGTTACTTTTACACAAAGTGTTTTCAAAATGCAATAGATCTCATGGTAGAAGGTGCAGATCATTAACTTCATCTTTATTAACTTCATCTTTACGATTCTTGCACGGGATGAGCCATTGTATAGTTCATTCAAGTTCTGCAAACAGTGATGGTTATTTTGTTTTGATGTACAACATACTATGGCCAAATTGCTACAGTGAGAGGAAACAAAAGAAAACTTGAAACATTTACAAATAAAACCACAGCCATTTGTGGTTGATGTGTCCCAAGCTAACAGTGTCCTCTGACTGAGTGCATTAAAGTATTATAGGAACCAAGTTCAAATAATGAGTGAGTGGGTGAGTTTTTCTTTTTTACAGCATATAGTTACTTCTGAGTTTAAATTGAAAACTAGGAAGCTGGATTGCAGTTTGTCTCTACCTTCATTTCTGTGTTGGCAAAAAAAAAAAAAATAGTAGTCCCGCTGCAGTCATATGCAGGGCCAATTCAGAAATACCTGGAAAAAGCACAGAAACTTGCATTTAAACCATCCTTCATCAAAGCATTATGGGGGAAAAAATTTCCCTGAAAAATAATGTTTTACGCATGGAGTCTTGGCTACATCATGACAAACAGGCATACCTCTCAACATTGGTGCAAAATTCTGTACAAAAACAAATAATGGGGTGGACAAAGACCCAAAATCAGGGACAAATTTGCTTTTGTAAACTTCAAAAGTTGCTGGAATAACAGGTTTTGCAATAGCATGCATTTTCTAAACATATGAAGTCTGAAACTCAAATGCCTTTCATCATTTAGTGACTTCAGTGCTCAATGATTTGCCCAAGAAAACCCACAGATTTTATTAGGAAGGACCAAAAATATGAGGCACAGATAAGTACATTTCTCCAAAGTTCTGGAGAGAGTTTAGAGATAAGCACATGGGTCTTTTAATATGACAGTCACTAAGCACATGGGTCTTTTAATATGACAGTCACTAAGCACATGGGTCTTTTAATATGGCAGTCACTCAGGCCAGCAAGCCAGCCTCCGATGAGCTGTAGTGTAGATACATTTTGCAATTATTAGTGAAAAAGTGAAAAAAATCAAGCTATGTTCTGTTCATTCTGTCTCTGGGCATCAAGTTGTCTAAAAAAACATCATAAGGTGCGAGATTCAGCAAGTACACCACAGTGTTCATTCACTGAGATGTTACCACAGTGACCATTTCACATATGAGAATTCAGCTTGAGAGTTTTTTCACATTGTGTGTTTACTTAAAATGTGTTGTCTGGTTGTCCTGCTGAGTCATAACCCATTTGGGGTAGAGGGAGTACTCCCTAAATGAATGGTACTGTAAATGATGTTGTAACTCACAAGGGAAATTCAAATAATTTGCTAGTAAGACATAAATGCAGTCATACAGCAACATCAAATGCAGCCTTTTGTAAGCTGTCTGCACGGTCGCACCAAAATTCTTTATAAATGTAACAAACGTTATATGGCAGAAAAGACTAATATGGCAGCATGGCTTGATAGTCTTTGTTTATTCAGTCACATCAAATTATTTATAATTGTGATGACAGTAGTATGGCATGCATAAAAGAACATATTGATTATTGTTTAATTGGCTAAGTGGACTGATCCACAATAGTCTGTTTTCAGCCACAGTTTGGGCCAAAAACAATCATTCAGAATATATATATATATATATATATATATATATATATATATATATATATATATATATATATATGGGTCTACTTTGAAACATCTAAAACCCATAACATCTCATTTCATAACACTGAGACCAGAACATCTAAAACCCATAACATCTAACACTACAAATCACAAGAAAATAACATCCCCTCCACATATAATGACACCAAACTACCAAACACACTTTTTTACTACATTTCTGCAGAAGGGCAAGCCCCCCTGCCCCCCACACCCCCCTGTAAGTTAAATATACCAACTCCAAGATCGCACTATAGTGGAAAAAAGTTAATTTCCTAACCCCACTGTATCAAGTCCCCCTGCAGAAACATAGTAAAAAGTGCGTTTGGTAGTTTGGTGTTGTTATATGTGGAGGGGATGTTATTTTCATGTGATTTATACTGTTAGATGTTATAAAATTCAATGTTACGGGTTTTAGATGTTTTGGGTTTTAGATGTTCTGGTCTCAAAGTTATGAAATTAGATGTTATGGGTTTTAGATGTTTTGAAGGGGACCTATATATATATATATATATATATATATATATATATACACACACACACACACACACACACACACACACATATGTACACTTGTGTGTGTATGTATATACAGCATAGACCCACAAGTCTAGAAGGTATATTTGCAGGTAAATGTACTAAGGCATCCTCACGACAACTAGATGGGAGTTCTTCTAACTAATATGCCTATGAAGACTGCATGTGGGGCAGGAGTCTTTTAGGTGACCCAAAGTTACAAAGCCATGTTCTGAGAATCAAAGACCTTCTGCCACCCTTAATCTATTTTTTAAGCTGCTGTGTATGTTCTTTGGGGAAGTTACTGTCGCATATGAGGGAGATGATAAACCATGCTCATCACCTTATCTGTTTTTGATCCCACAGACATGTAGTCTGTTCACTCTGTATGAATGAATGAAGCTTTCTCAGAGGTTCATATCAACATAGTACAGAGGCAGCAGCTGGCCATTCCACTTAACAGATGAAGTGGGCAAGTCATCTAAACCTGTCAAATGGCTATAAACAAGGACTACAGCTAATTTTCAGTGTTGACTTCATTAGAAAATATTAGTGCTTGCAGGAGACTAGGACAATGTAGTTTTGGTTTGTACCAATAGGAGCTTGGTAACTTAGTTTTGCAGCTGCTGCTGAGGTTTGTAAATGCCACAGTACAACACATTATTTGTTAGTGTTACTGCTTTTTAAGCAGCATGTTTCAGTGCTAATATGTGTAACCTTAGGGAAGGCAATCTGACATTCACTTCCAAAATAAGGACGTGGATTGTATTTGTGAAGCTGGGTTGAGCAGAGAACAGTGCTAAGAAATAAAACAAAACAGAGAATTTTAGCTAGCAAAATAAGGCCTGCATTTGCCAAAGTTATCTCTGGAGATCCATTTGCCAAAGTTATCTCTGGAGATCCATGTTCTGTACAGTACTTGACCACCGGATATTAAACAATATCCTTGCCAGAAAGCTGGATCATTTGGGCTGCTCTTTGTGAAGCAGGACAAATGGTGAGAGGCAGAATATCTTAGTCATGAATTTTCCCTGGGTGGGTATTGGCATGGATTATTTCTTAGTATTGCAGAGCATCTCTGTTAAATAGCTACACAGCACACTGTAGTATGGATCAATTTGAACATGTGTAGAGTAGATAAAAAATTCAAGAGACTAGGTGAACACAGTATGAGTGGCAGAGACTGGGTAGAGGTGTGGTTTGGCGGTAAGTGAGTAACCTCTAGAGTAATTGAGTGAGATGTAGATTGTAGAAGAACAGGAACCTTAGAAGAGGATTCCGGGAAACTACAGAGAGTGGTAGGAGAGCTGAGGGGGTGAAGTAACTGGATATTTTGGGTGTTCTTTTAGTGGTACCCTGATGGTGTTAGTAGATGGGATAACACTTGCACAGTTGGAGAAAAGGGTTAAAGTGAGAGGGTCTGGCAGAGTGAAAGAGATGAGAAGAAGTTTAAGTGGGCTGAAGAGGAGGGTAACATGATGGAAGGCTAAAAGGGCAGTGTTGGAGATGGCAGAATTAGGAGAGGCCAGTGGGCAAACTGTGAAGAGCAGGATATAGGCATTTGAAATTTACAGGGTAGGTGCAATTAGCAGCAGGTTGTAGGAGGGTAGGGATAGGAAGAAATCAGAGAAGGGGGGTAATTGAGACAACAGAATGTATAGAGGGGGCAGCAGAAATAAGTGGACAGAAGGTACAACAGAAGTGAGTAGAGAGAATGGTAAAAGTGGAGGTATGGATAACAGCAAGGAAGGCAAACAAGAAGTCCTTAAAGGAACACTCAACCCTAGAACTAAGCATATCTATTTTTCACTCTGTCCTTGTTTTCTGAGCTATTTTAACGCCTCAAAATCACTCTGAGTGCTTCTTATGGAATTTTAATATGTTTTTTCCACAAATGGCTGCCAGTGGGGCTTAACATATCAACATGATCTTGTTTATCTTCAACACAGTCTCTTTCCCGTAATCCATTTCAAGTCTGCTTTATATGTGTCATGCTAACTGTAAGGAAGTAGTGGTGTATTCTCATCCCATTAACACGCAATGGGATTAGTGTCAGTCACTTTCATCTTATATAGGTTCATAGGTGTTTACTAGGCTAACGACCACAAGGGCCTTTTTAAGCCCAGCCATGCATCCCGAATCTCTGACAAGTTATGACACCCTTGATAAGTGTAAGCATGAGCCTGGGAGATGAAACCTTTACAAGTTAGAGCCTGGGAGATGACCATTTACAGGTTGCCTGTGTCCATTAGAGAAATAGTTGCTAAACTAGGGATGAATTTCCTGTTCCCCATCCAGTTGACCAGGTTGCACTTGAATTGGATTAGGGAGGAACTTTGCTTCACATAGATGGGGGAGTCTATTCCAGAGATGGGGTAATCTCTGGGATACATATCTCTCTGTCCAACATGTCCTATTTGTATCACAGGCAAGGTTTAAGTCTTTAGAATGGGTAACTCTGGTTCTGTCTGTTTTGCGGATATTCATGAGGTCCATCAGAATGGGGTCTGACAATGCCCTGTATGCCAGGCATAGATCGACCTTCAAAAGCCTGTAGGAGACAGAATACAAGGATAGAGCCTTGAGGAGGTCTGCATAGGACATTTTACTTAAGCTCTGAATTCTTTTAGTGAGGAACCTCTGTGGATATTCCAGTTGTTGTATATGCTTGGTTAAGTACATACCAAAGGGGCATTGTACTCAATGATGGGTCTGATGAATGCCGAATACAGTGGATCAATGACTTCCTTGGACTTAGATGCCATACCTTTGTTTATAAGTTGCTCAGCATATAAGGATTTGCTTACTACTGTAGACACATGATGGTCAAAGGCTAGATTACTGGCTATGTGTGTCGCTAAGTCCCTGACTACTGGATCAACTCTAAGGGGTGTGTTGTCAATATGATAGTTACCAGGGGTGGATGACTTCCCAAAGGAAACTATTATGCATTTCTTGGCATTTAGATTTAGTCCAAGACTCCGACACCAGTTGTTTGCCTGTGTAAGCCCCTCCTGGAGGTCATTTGTGTCATTATGGGATTCAATGATAGCTCCTAATTTGCAGTCATCTGCAAATTTAGTCAGCCAGAGACCACTGACATTGGCCTTGACTTCAGAGAAGTAAATGCCTAAAAGGAGTGGTCCAAGGACTGATCTCTGAAGGACTCCACTTGTGACTAGCCTGTCTATGTAGAGGTGGATTCCCCAATTCTAACTTCCTGGGCCATGTCTGTGATCCAGGTGGCTATCCACTGGGTGACATATAAGTTTGTACCTAACTTTTTGAGTTTGTCAACAATGCCCGAGTGGGGTATTGTGTCAAATGCCTTGGACACGTTAAGGTAGGCAATGTGAACCATTTTGCCCTCATCCATTGCTTTGGTGACCTTCGCAAAGAAGTCCAGCTTTGTGTAGAGGGATGACAGCTGCCGTTATCCATTCATGCCGCACGAAGCCTGTTTGGAGACTACAGTTAAATAGCAATTCCAGAGACCCTGATAGGTCATGTTTCATGCTGTTTAGAAGGCATCCTGGGATATTGTCTGAGCCCTTTGATGCAGTGTTCTTGGCCTTAAAGAGAGCATTAAGGACCTGCTCTCTAGTGATAGCAGGGGGAGTTATATTATATGGTATTTCCTGAGGGAAGGGTGAGGGGACTGGTGGGATATACGCCTTATGTAACAGGACTGCTGTTTTTTTTTTCCCTGGAATAACACTAATTTATGTTTGTCTCAGAGATCATTTTACACTGTACCAAGGAGTTATACAGCTGTTGCCAAAAAAGTAGCTAAATTGCAGGCCTTTCTTCAAAGTACCCTTCTGTAGTCCAAGATGAATTGACAGTCCCTTCCTCCCACTCTATTTCTTTGGTGACAAAACTGTCATTGCACTTCGAGATCCTTGCAGTTTCACATGTGTCACCTAGTACTGGAAAGGAACGAATTTGAGAATATTTCTGTTCCTCAGTGCCTGTAGTGGAAATATTTTTATTTTTATTTATTTTTTTTTTACCTGGATATCGTAGAAAATGTTTATGTTCATTTTTTTAACTGTCATGTTCTTGTTCCCCCTTAAGTAAATTTCAAAACAAAATATGACCAACTTTCTGTTCCTTAACTTTGGAAAACTATTTTTTTCCTGAGGCACAGATGTCTTGTAGCATTATATTTTCTCTTTTCTTATTATTTTGTGTACATAGTGATTTGTTAAAGTACAGGAAAACCACTCCTTGATAATGACACAGTAAAATTAAAGGATTGGAAAATAATTCTATTCCATAGTTCCTGTAGTTGGAAGATTTTTCTTGTGGGGGGGTGGGGGGGTGGAATATTCTTTAGCAGTTGCACTTGTTTTTTTAACTAATGTTATGTTTTTCTCCTTACGATGATATTCTACAATTATTCGGCCAAACATTACTATCTTTCTGTTCCTTACTTTTGGATAACTTTTTTTGTGGCATAGATGTCTTCCAGCATTATATTTTTCTCTTTTCACTCCAGCTAAACTGTTGCCTTGATAGTGACACAAGTACTACTTGTTTCATTATCACAGGATTTCGGATGAAAGTTGCAATAGAAACAGCAGGCCTATTTCATGTGCGTGAGTCTGGAGCTTCAGCCCCATCACTCCCCTTGTTTATTTACTTATTTACATATTTTACAAGGAAAGTCCAAATGGGAAATAAACCCCCTTTTCAATGCATATACAAAGTTATTAAAATGTCCAAAACACGTATTAAAGCGTAAGCGTTTCTAAATTTATAATATTAGCATCTCAAGATTTAAAGCAACAAATTTATTGCACTGTACAATACACAAATATTAAAGTGAGTATTTATACCAAAGTAATAGAAATACAGTTTTGACTGTTGCACTGTACAATACAGATACTTTAACTTTACCTAACTGCATATTGGGAGGTGAAGTGTCGCTAGCTATGTATGCGGGCACACAAATAATCTATTTCTCCATTATATACATGCTTATATGTTTATATACATACATGTAAGATGTGTACTTCACAAATGTGTATGTGTGTGTATACATATATATATATATATATATATGAGAGAGAGAGAGTATATAGATAGATAAAGTGCTTATGATTTCCTTTTCCTAATGCTTTTAATAAAGTGGCACATATCCCATGCATTTTAAAGTAAATCCAGTTGTATATCATGGTTGCCATCAATGGTTAAGTTTCCTGTGTAGACTAGAAAATGCTCATGCACTCCACCTGTGGAAAGGCTGACTCAACGTTTGTAGGAGGTGTCTCTTCCCATGGATCTGTGCACCAGATATGCATCAATCTCTGGAAGGATGTCACAAGAAAGCATAAAAGACCTACTTATAAACACTGTCACTGCACCTAGTTGATAGTGATGCCACCGGTTACTTCCTGAAAGAGCAGTCCTGATTTGGGCAGTTCTATCCTGTGTGTGTGTGTGTGTGTGTGTGTGTGTGTGTGTGTGTGTGTGTGTGTGTGTGTTGGGGGGAGGGCATTACAATGGTAAATTTGTTGATGCTTTTCAAGAAATATAAGAAAAATATCTGACTTTTCTCTAATTGTCATAGGCATCTTTGATACTACATTTAAGTCATCTTAATATAAAAAGTAGTATAAACAACCAACATTTAAAACTTAGCATTTCACTACTATGTTACTGCTTATGTCATTTTGTCAGAAGAGGTGACAACTGCCCTTGAACCATTGACTGATCTAATTGCTTTGTTTTGCTATGAGAGGCTTGACCACATTGGAAGCAGCTTGAATCAGTCCGTTTTCTTTTAATCTTCAATAAAGACAATGAAAACAGTTTCACACCTCTCTGTCTTTTTTTATTGCATCTGCTGAGCTCTTGACATCAGCAGGACTAATTGCTCATATAAAATTGTAAGCAGTACCTGAGTGGGCAAACTGGAGATTTCTCTCTGTGTCTGGTATGTCATGCAGGCAGAGACAAATTCCTCTGCAAAGTACGTGAGAAGTTAAGCTAAAAAAAGTTGGTGGACTTTCCCTTCCTTTGATGCCAAGACAAGAAAATGAAAGTTTTATAAATTACAGGAAGGTTTCTGGTACCCTAAACGATAGTGGAACCATATTGTAGGGAGAAAAGTAACCTATAGGTTGCCTTTAAGGGACCAAGAAGTAATAGCAGATTGGGAGTGGAAAACACAGTAATGTGACAGCACTGGTAACTGTCTAGGACGTGTTGTAAAAGGGCGGGATAACTCAGTATGAAAGATGAGAAGGTTGAGTGCAAAAGATTTAGGGAAAGTAGAAGCAAGTATAACTAGTAAGGCAGCAGGAGCTGGAATACTGGAAACAGCAGATTTGGTCGTTAGATTGGGAGATAGGACAGAGGAGGAAATTTGTTTGAAAGGTATGAAAGAAAGTCATCAAAATGGTTACAAAAGGCAGAAGATACCCTCATGTTATGATATATTAGGGTAGAAACAACTTAAACAGGGCAGTGGAGAGGCAGTGGGGAGGACTAAAGGGTTATTTGGCAGTTGCAAGGAATTGGGGTGCACTGTCATACCATCAGAGGTACTGCTTGTAGCACTGTTAACCACAGCTAGGAAACGTTGAGTAAGAGAGTATAACTACTGGTTGATAAGGTAGAAAAGAGAACAAAAGTATGGACGTCTGGGAGGTTTGGCGTAGAAATAAAGTCTATGTCAGAAACAAGACTATAAAAATTGTCTTTTGGCTTCTCCCATTAGGGGTCGCCCCAGTGGATCACTGGTCTGCAGATTCCTTGGCAGTGAAGTTTTTACTGTGTCCAGTTGCCAACCCGGAGCCCAACCTTCACACACACACACACACACACACACACACCTTTTAAACTCAAACGACCGCAGGGAGGACATGCAGATTCTGCACAGAAGGCGCTCCAGATGAGAAACAAGTCTTAAAATGACGGACTTGCCAAAATCCATATTTGAAAACTGCAACCTATTTTAAATGGAGTTGGAAGGGTGTGAAAAGCTGGAGGGTAGACTGAACCAAAGTGTCAGGGTAATGAGGGTGGCTAGAAGCAGAAAAAGAAAGTAAGTGAAAGATGACTGCATAAAAATGATTATATCTGAAGAAGAATTGATCTGGAGTACAGTGTAATACAATGTCAGAAGTCTGGGAGCACAAGATGGGAGGTACAGGAAAGGTACACATAATCAAGGATTACTTAAACATGTTTGTAAGACAAAAATAGTTGAACATGGTGAGAGCCAAATACAAAGTGTGCAAATAGGATAGATAAGCAAGTTAAGAGGGCTTGGGGTGCATTCTCCATAAGTGAAAGGATTGGGTGTGAGTTTACTGAAGAAGGTTGATGGTGAAGGTTTGAGGTCATAGTCTAGAGGCAAGGAAGAGAAAAAGATAAGTACGATGGCAATCAGAGTAGAAGACAAATTACAGAAGATAAATGATTCGGTACCGCGTGCCAACTCCTTTTATAAAGTGAAAAAAGAGCGTTAGTGACTTGAGCACAGAATGACAGCATAACGAGAAAGAAGAGGAGTGATTATGGGAGACTCAAATCTACTGGAAGTAAAGTGATGCATCTGGGATCTTGGAATAAAGTCCAGACATTCTGTCACTGTGGATTCCAAGAAGCCATTCCTCCCTGATGAAATTGATCAGCAAGGCAGTAAGGGCAAAGGAGAGGGTCACAGTAATGTCACCTAGGAGGTGAGAGAGAAGACATGAAATGCTCAAAGTTCAGGAAAAGGGCAACATGAGTGGTCAGAGATCTCAGAGCAGCTAAGAGCAATGCAGAAAGGAGACTGGCAGAAGAATTCAGCAGATATAGAGAAGTTGTTTTAAGGTATAAAAAAGAATGTGAAAATGGAGACACAGATCAAGTCAAAATGATCCATGAAGAGAGAGTAAGACTGAAAAATGGTTAGGTGATCAACACTGTCTTGGTAACCATAGGTTCAAAGGTGTTTACTAGGCTAACAACCACAAGGGCTGTTTTAAGCCTAGCCAAACATCCCAAATCTCTGACAAGTTCTGATACCCTTGATAAGTGTAAGCATGGGCCTGGGAGATGAACCATTTACAGGTTACTTGTGTCCATTAGAGGCATAGGTACCAACCAGAGATGAATTTCTGCTTTCCCATCCAGTTGTCCAAGTTGCACTTGAATTGGGTTAGGGAAGAAATCTGCTACACATGGATGGGGAGCCTGTTCCATAATTGGGGTAGTCTCTGGGATACATACCTATCTCTCCAGCAGATCCTATTTATATCACAGGCAAGGTTTAAGTCTTTAGAATGGGTAATTCTGGTGCTGTTTGTTTTGTGGATATGCAGGAGGCCCATCAAAGTGGGGTCTGACAATGTTCTGTATGCCAGGCATATATCTCCCCTTAAAAGCCTGTAGGAGACAAAATACAGGGATTGGGCCTTGAGGTGGTCCGCATAGGGCATTTTACTTGCACCCTGTATTCTATTAGTGAGGAACCTCTGTGGACATTCCAATTGTTAGATATGTCTGGTTAGGTACATACCAAAAAGGGCATTGTACTCAATAATAGGTCTCATGAATGCCAAATACAGTGGAACAATGACTTTCTTGGACTTGGATACCGTACCTTTGTTTATAAGTTGTGCAACATAGAATGATTTCCTCACCACTGTAGACGTGATGGTCAAAGGCTAGAGAACTATCTAATAATCTCCGTGGTGCATCCTAGAACAGCACAATGCTGTAGTGTGATGCAGTAGTTCGGTAGGGGTTCTATTCCCAGACATGACAAGTGTGTGTGTGTGTGTGTGTGTGTGTGTGTGTGTGTGTGTGTGTGTGTGTGTGTGTGTGTGTGTGTGTGTTTGTCTGTGTAGGGAGCAATGCTTTTAACAACACTACAACCTGTGAGAGATGCACTTACAAAGCCAAACTGGAAGCAAAGCTCTCTTCACCCAAGACTGGACTAGACAGTCAAGAGGAGAAGGTAAACACTTGCACCACACCACACTCATCATATAGTCCCTCAAACCTACACCACCAAAACACACACATAGAAACACAAAACACACACCTACATTCACGGAGGCTCTCAATAAAAATCTGCTCAAGCAACAGAGACCTCCAAAGCAGAAATGCAAGCAACCTCCACCCCCCCAACATAACCCAAATGACACATAGCCCACAAACTCAGTGTGCCACTCAACCACAGCCCATAAGGCATAACAACGTACCCAACACTCTAGTCATAGGTGACTCTATAGTCAGGCACACTGATGTTCCACTCACCAGGCTAAACAAGGAGAAAGTTACTGTCAGCTGCCTGTCGGGTGCCCGGATCCGCCACATAATGCACGCACTCAGGTCACTCCACAACAAGTACAAATATGACTCTGTCATTGTCCATGTTGGTGTGAATGACCTTAGATGTACCTCCCTGGACTACATGAAAAGAGACATAGAGGAGCTCTCCGATCTTGTAGCCCAGGCAGGTATGACCCTTGCCCTGAGCAGCATCCTGCCATCACCCAGAATGATACCACAGTACAAGGACAAAATGATTGACTTCAACAATTGGCTAAGCTTCTGGTGTCATACTAAGGGGATCCAGTATCTGTCTGCCTGGGATGACATGATTGACAGACCATGATGCTTTGCCAGGGATGGCCTGCACCTGTCACCCTTGGGATTCCGGATACAGGCTAAGGCTCTTGCCACCCCTATAGTGCCTTTTTTTAGGCAAGGTTCAAATGGCAAATTCACCACCTTAACAGGTACAAGCAAGCAAAATCTAAGGATAATGCTACTCAATGCTATAAGTCTAAACCTCAAATGCATTCACTCGAGGCACTCCTTAAAATGGAGAGCATCGACATCTGTGCAGTGACAGAGACCTGGTTCAAGGCTCCAGAGAGCACCCCTGCATTACCAGGCTATAATTCATAGACGTGCCCATATTCATTAAGGATATCCACACCTCCAAGCTAGTTGCTCGGCATAATGCATCCGAGATTATCCAAGTGCAACTAACTCTGGGCAAGACCGCAGTCCAAATTGTAACTTGCTACAGATCCCCCACCCATGCCCCAGGATTCCCACTCCTCATTTCTTGATGCACTGGAAAATATTAGGGTACATCCCAACACCCTAATAATGGGTGATTTCAACTACCCCACCATTAACTGGGAAACTACTCATGTACCAACTCTTTTGCTCAACGTTTTCTGGACTTCATAAATTCCAATGCCTTGGATCAACTTATCCACACCCCCATTTGGGGCAGCAATATCCTAGACCTTGTCATTACCAACATGGGCGACCGGTGTTCCACACCAGAGGTCAATTCCTTGTTGGTCAGATCCGACCACAAGCTCATCACCCTAGACATCCACATCCTGCCCCCATCCTCCATTAGGGAAACCACCGTAAAAAATATCTCCAAAGCCAACTTCACGCTTCTTAAGACAGAAGTGGCAAACTTCATGACACCCATGCAGACATACAGTAGAGGTACAATTGCAGAATCCTACACAAATGTACTTTATAAGCACTTGCACAAGTGCATGGATCATGCTATCCCTAACAGAACCAAGATGCTATCCTTCAAAAAAAGGAAGCCAGTCTGGTGGTGCCCTGCCATAAACAAACTCTACAACAGAAGAAAAAAACTGTTGCAAAAAAGAGAAAAATCCTGTTATTGGAGGAACTCCCTGGTCAGCCTCAGTAAGAAGCTGAGATCCTCATAAAAATCCTCCAAAGCTAGTTACAAAAACAAAATTGTCACTGATTCTAAAGACAACCACAAAGCATTCTATAGCTATGTCAAGAATCTCAATGGCAACACTAATATCTGCTCTGAGTTACAGCACAATGGCACTAAATATTACAGAGCCAACTGATATTGCCAACATCCTGGCAGATAGGTTCAGTGCTAACTTTATCCCCCTCTCAACCCCTAAAGGGGCCATCTCTATACCAGAAGAATGCAAAGTTCCTGTAATTATGGCTGCACAGGTAAAAAACACACTCTCCAAAGTCAAGAACACAGCATCAGTGAGACCTGACAACATCCCAGGCTGCATTCTACATGAACTGCAGGATGAACTAGCACCCCACCTAAGCACCATGTTCAATCATAGCCACACCTCAGGCTTTGTGCCCACTAAATGGTGCCCAGCAACGGTTATATCAAAGGGGGGAGCTACTACGGACCCCGGGAACTACCACCCATTTAGCTCTGCAAAGCCATGGAATGCATCATCATGGATCTTATACACAAAGACATTAGTAATCTCCAAATCTGGACCTCACTCAGTTCAGGTTGTAAAAGTCAGATCATGTCTTCTAAACCTGATAGACTTCTTTGAAGCAGTCACCAAAGCCATAGACAAGGGTAAGGTTGTTCACACAGCCTATCTAGATCTCGCCAAAGCTTTTGACAGCATCCCCCACTCTGGAATTATAGATAAACTCACTAAACTAGGTATAAATCCCTATGTCACAAGATAGGTTGCCAACTGGCTCACTGACAGAACCCACACTGTGAAAATAGCAGACTCAAAATCCGACTTCAGACCAGTGACAAGTGGAGTACCACAGGGATCAGTCCTGGGTCCTCTCCTGTTTGTTATCTACTTCTCTGAAGTACAGGCTAACACAGAAGGTCTTTGGCTAATGAAGTTCACAGATGACTGCAAACTAGGAGTCATATTCGAAACTCCTAATGATGTGGACATCCTACAAAAAGGCCTCACGGAGACAAATGACTGGTGTCAAAGCCATGGCCTCAAGCTCAATGCCAAAAAGTGCACTGTCATCCCCTTTGGTAAAAACTCTGTACCCATGAGCTACCACATAGGTGGTAGTCTACTTAACACTGAAAGTGTGATAACAGACCTTGGGACACAGGTGGACAGTTGTCTCTCCTTTGATAATCACATCCCCACAGTGAAATCCTTCTATGTGGCACACCTCATCAGAAAAGGTTTCTCATCTAGGAAAAAAGAGGTCATTGTTCCCCTCTACTCGTCACTCAGACCCATTATAGAGTACAATGCCCCTTTTGGTATGTACCTCACAAGACATCTACAACAACTGGAAAGGCCACAGAAGTACCTCACAAAGAGGATTACTGGCCTCAAGCAGATGCCTTAAGCAGACCGTCTCAAAAACTCCAGCTTTACTCCGTCGTATATCGCCTACTCAGAAGTGATCTCTGCCTAGCATACAAAGCTATGTCAAACCCAGAGCTGTTGGATATGCTCCACTTAAAGAAATCCCAATCCCTCCAAGCTACACGCTGTAGGGACCTAAACCTTGTCACTACAATAAACAGAACATGCTGGAGGGATAGATTCCTGTCCCAGAGACTTCCCGTACTCTGGAACAAACTACCTATCTATATCAAACGAAGCTCCTCATTAGCACTGTTCAAGAAAAATCTCGATGATTGGATGGGAAATAGGAAATTCACCCCGGAGATCACCTCTGATGCTCTGCTCGACAGGAGTACAGGACAATAATTTTCTTGGGTGGCGAAAGCCAGGGTACCTTTTTGGCTAGGGCCAATAGCCTAGTACCTACCTATGAACCCATGTGTGTCACTAAGTCCCTGATTACTGAGTCAACTCTTAGGGGTGTGTTGTCAATATGATAGTTACCATGGATAGATGACTTCCCAAAGGATACTATTATGCATTTCTTGGCATTTAGTTTTAGTCCATGGCTCTGACACCAGTTTTTTGTCTGTATCTGCCCCCCCTGGAGAGCATTTGTGTCAGTATGAGATTCAATGAAACAACTATGAAAATATCAAACTTGGAAGGATGACGGCAAACACATACAGAGACTGAATCCAAAAGAGTGAAACAGGAGCTGGCTAAAGTGAAAGAAGACAACGTCAAGGGGTTGGATACCTTATTCCTTGAAATCCCTAAAAGTGGCGTAGATTCTGGTGAAGCTTGTGTCTCTGGTGAAGCTGTGATGGAGATCTTCAGTAGGCCATAGATCAGTGGACAAATACCAGAGGCTTAGAATAATACAACAGTAGTAGACTCCACAAAAGATGCAGCAGAATTAATTCCACAAACTGTAGACCAGTCAGCCTGACTTTAGTGTCAAGAAAATGGTGGAAAAAATTTGCAAGGAAGAACTGAATTTCTGGGGGGGGGGGCAACTTAAGGACATACCTCAGTTTGGATTTGTAGCTAGAAGATCCTACTATTCAAGATGACATTGAGGTATAGCCTGTACTAAGAACAAAGCTAATTTTCACTTAGACAAACTATTCACTTAAATGACAAACAAGATTTTTTTTCACATTTCATATATACATTGTCATTTTTTTTTTTAATTTAAGCTGGTGTGCCTACTACGCATGCAAGTGTGTGTGTGTGTGTGTGTGTGTGTGTGTGTGTGTGTGTGTGTGTGTGTGTGTGTGTGTGTGTGTGTGTGTTTATAAATTGCTGATGCCCTCCTTCATGTCGCTGGTATACTCCACCTTAGTAAGGTCACTAGCGATAAAGGAGAATATTCTAAATGCATACCTTTGATAGCGCTGCTGAAGATGTCGGACCTTAGGGAGGGAGTAGTAGGAGTTTTTCTTAAACCTTTCGATAGTCTGCATTAATTGTTACATTGCTGAAGCTGCATGTAAGTGTTAAACATATTTTAGTGATTCCTGAAAGCCAGCCGTGTCAGTAGTAGCCTTTAATAATGCTGTTGCATCATAGCATGAAAGTTTTCCACATTGCTGCGCAGATACAGAGTCAGATACCTGTGACATTAATCAAATGGTTGAGTAATCTGGTCATGACAGGTTGGCATTCTTAGTAGGCCTGATAGAATGTTAATGCAGAAAGGAATATTTGTTCCATTTTAATTTCATAGTACTTCCCACCTGCAAAAAAAGTTGAAAAGAATGTAGTCTTGCTCTACCATTTCTCTCTGCCAACCCTTATTAAGCGAAAAAGGCAGTAAGCATATTTTAAATTACTTACTTCTCCCCAAACACATTTCATTCTTTCTTTGTAAACTGGTATTTATTTATTTATTTGTTTGTTTGTTTGTATTTGTTAGCCAGGAGAATGAGCCTGTCCAAAGACGCTTTCCAGGCACATCTTAGAGCACTGGCAAATGCAGCATGTATAGTAAGAACACTGGTTGTATACAAAGATTTTTATATGCTTTGTTGATATATTCATAATATTCATAATAAAGTACAGTATTATTGGCTGTCAAGAAGTTATTGATTTGTAAAAGTACAATAAATAATTTGACAATATGTCAATAATAGCATGACTAAGTGTTATATATAATGTTGAAATACAAGTTTTGTTTATTTCTAGGCCTGAGGAATACATTCTTTGGTAGTTATTACTCTTGAGTGCAGGTGAAGGAAATTACACTGCAGTTCTTAGGAAAACTAAACACATGCACATTTACTGTAAATGTAGCTTGACTGTGAAAAATCAAGCTGTAGGTTTACATATTTGCCTGGCTTACGTCTATCAGGTCTGTGGTAATCATTAAGTTACAGGTCTTCTATAGCATTCTGCCATTGCCTGGACATTTTGCCTTTACAGGGGGGTGCTTTTCTGCTGCTCGCCTCTTTCCTTTGCCTTGATTGCAATCTTTTTAGGTCATGTATCAAAATTAAGCCATCCAGTTCAGTACCTGAGTTTGTTTCAGACATTCTCAGGCTTAAGCCTGAGAAACACAGCCATATTCCTTTCTGCTCTACTGTCATTCATTATTGCTGAAGTAGTAGTCTCCATTTCCTTTACTGTAACATTTTGGAAAACTAAGTTGACAGCTGTGATTAGCATCATCACTACCAAAAAATTTGAAAGAGAAAGAATATTTGTGTGTGCGTGTGTGCGTGTGTGCGTGTGTGCGTGTGTGCGTGTGTGTGTGTGTGTGTGTGTGTGTGTGTGTGTGTGTGTGTGTGTGCGCGCGCGCGTGCATTTATGTATGCATGTGTGCATGTGCATGTGTGTGTTTTTGTTATTGCTGATGCAATGCAGAAATCCTGTTTACTGTTTGTTATACTGTCCTGACAAAGAACATTATTTTGCACTGTCAGTGTATGGAAGTCAGGATAGGTGCAGCTCTGACATACTCCTTAATGTTTTAGATGGATAGCAAAGACATTCTTAATATCACTGTGGCCAAATTCCTTGTTACCCCAAGACCAGCTGCACTGGCAGACATAAACCAACTTTCTTTTTTTTTCTCCCAGTTTAAATCCCCTGCTTCCAGAATCAGGAATTGTTGCAGACATTGACTTGGAAAACGTATTGTCTTTGAGTCCAGTAGAGTTCTACGAACTGAAGAGCCAACCTCTAGCAATAAGGTAAGCCCTGAATTTAGCAGGTGTGGTGTGCTTACTTAATGTATAAGTTTTTCTTATGGTAAAACCTCAACTAAGGTTTACGTAACTGCTAAGGACCTTCATAGTTTCTGACATCTATTTCCACGTTACAAAATGACACCTATAGAAAACCTTTTATTTAAATGCATATTGTAAGGAATGTTACAAAAGGGCTGTGAATTATACACAATGCAGTGAACAAAGAAAAAGGGGCAAAGTTAGTATAAAGAAAAATAATATAGCTGTGCTAGGAACTTGCCATAAATGTAGATAGCCAAGTCATTCACTATTGCATTCATTGCTGTTGAGAGATCCTTCCTGCCTGCCAGTAGTCATATAGCCTGCCTGACTTCCAAAGCAGTACCTTCCCCCAAGGCTTCAGTCAGCTCCTCCCACTGCCACGTAAGGATATCTTTGGTATAAGTGGAGCATTGGATGATGAATTTTTCAGATCTTCCTTGCCATGGCAAACTCAGGAGGGAAGAATTCCAGCATTGGAGGATAAGTAGACCAAGAGGGGGCACCTTTCCTGTACCTCCAGTCAATCTCAGAAGTGCTTAATTTCCCTTTCTGGGAACCATGGTGAGGTCAAACAGGGAGGGACAGCCTTGTAAAGAGATGAGAGGGAGGGTGAGAGAACAAATGGCTACCCACAGCTAGAAGATGACCAAGGAGAGTGAAGAGGGAAAGGTGGGAGGAAACATATACTACAACAGTGAATATATTTGCTACATTTGTGGTAAAAGTTCCTAATGCAACTGGACTGTTGCTGACATCACTACTGGGAAAAATTTCTAGAGCAAACCAGCAGATTATGCTTGGTGGCAAAGCAAATACATCAGGGTAAAAAGCCTTGTGGGATGGCAGATGCAAATCATGCCCTAACTCTACAGGACACTCCTAGATTTGGAATATCTTGAGAATTTAGGCAGTGAGGTCCAGGTGGCTACAACTTAGACAGACTGGGTGCTGACTCGCCCTCCCCCCAGAATACTAAGGTGGCTGCAATGGCTGTAATAAGTAGAGCTTTCACATGTTCAGAATAGGTTAGCTATATGCAGGCTAGTAATTACAAATGTAGTGTGTATGCCATCGTAAGACTGCTTGCTTATTGATTGAGTCTCTTACTAGAGACAAAGAAGGAAAACCAAAGAGCTGGTCTAAATTTATTTTGTCTTGTTCAGGTAATCTCTCTGTTATCTGTGAACATTCAAGAGACATTGAGTTTTCTTCCCTTTGTTTTAGAGGTTTGTAAATAAAAAACACAGGCAAGTGGATAGCTTGATTCAAGGAAAACTATGTTGCTTCTTTTGGCATGAAAGATGGGTTGGTGCAGAGGATGGAAAACTAAAAAGGGTTCTCTGCACATCAAAGCTTGTAGTTCTGAAATCCTTCTATCAGAAGTGACAGTCACCAAAAACAACTTAAAATTGCAAGGTGATGGACAGAAGCAACTGGCAAAAAGAGGGCAATGGTCTGCTTGAGCTTGAGATCCCATGTTGGAGTAATTTATTTTCTTGGAGGTTTAAGATGCAAAACTCTTTTTTTTAAATTGGTTAGCTAAAGGTCTAGTTTACAAATGGGAGTCCATGGTAGGGCAGGATGATAATGTGGAAACCATTAAGGAGGGATCAGAAAGGCTTTATTGAAGATCTCATACAAATAATCCAAGACCACAGCCACTTGCACAGTAGTCAGGCCTTGGTCTCTGCTGGACAAGCATCAGAAGGAGAACCTCTTCACTAAACTAGGTATGATTTTTCTTGTGTTTGACTTCATAGCCTCTCTCATAATGTTTGGCATGTCCTTTGAATACATGTACCTTGTTGGAAATAGAGTGAAGTCATCCAAGCTGTTACCCTTAGGGAGCCCAGGTTAGGGTGTAAAAAGTACCCTTTTTTTAAGGCAGAAAGTTTACATGCTGAGGAAAGATTTCCATGTATCCCCTGCTAGACTGATTGGGACAGAGTAAGTGTTGTCTGAGCCAGATCAGGCCATCAGAATAGCATTTGGCCTGACCAAGTATCAGGTGCATTAGATGAAAAGCATGCAGAAGCAGACTTGTCTATTTGGGGGAGAATGCATCTTCTTCCAGACCCCTGGAGTTGCTGTTCTGCAGTAGAACTTATTCAGTTGTCTGTTCAGTAAGGCAAAAAGGTCTATTTCTGGCACACCTCACATACTTATTGGATTAAGGAAGACACGTCTCTTTAACTCTCTAGTTAAACAATCTGAAATAAATAAATAACTAAAGAAATAAACATTCATTCATTTGAGCCTATCTGTGATCTGCTCAGCCTACCTGCCACATTGTTTTTGTGGGAAAGGTATAGGTGCTATGACATTGCCACAAATAGAAGCCTCTTATGGAAGAAGTCAAAATCCACCATCCCCCAATATGTCAGGGGATTGGCTGCAAGTTTTTTTTTCACTCAGAGGTTACACAGCATTGGGTGTAGAGCAAGTATCCAGGCTCACATGAAGCATAATATTGCATTTATTTGAGAGGTTGTAAGACCTATGAGTGAGAATAATAAAGTTAAGGAGTTGAACACTGCCCACGTGTGGAGCGTTGGGGAGCAGAGATTGCTGTCCTTCTTATACACTATTATGCAGATTTATTGTGCTTTATGTATTTTCAGTGAAAGGATTTGGTGCTGGGGGATTCTGCAGTGCTTCTCACTGCTGTCCATCCTTTAACCAGATTTATTTATTTATTTATGTAACGTTTGGTAACTGGGAAAGTCCGACATGGAACGAGCCAATTTTCAGCGGAGGCCCAGGGAGAAATGCTCCAGATGCCTGTCTTTATAACATGGGAGAAAACCGGAGCACCCGGATGAAACCCACACAAATGCAGGGAGGACATGCAGACTCCACACAGAAGGCATGCCAGCCGAGAATGCTATGAGGCAACAATGCAAACTGCTGCACCACTGTGCTGTACAAGTAACCAGCCCTGGCAAGTCTCGAACCCAGGACCCTCTGCACTACAGTCAGCGCAATGCACCACTGGGCCAACTGAGCAGATACATGATGCCATGTGAAATCACTTAAAGGGTCCCTGTAGCAGAAGGGTCAGGGTAATTGCCCTGCAACATTAGTGATTTGATAGCATGTGTTTCTATGTAAACTCAACCACAGAGCTTTAGTATTGGCTCATAATGCACTGGAGTGGAGAGGTACATCCAGTCCCTTGGGAATGTGATGACAGAGAGCATTTTTGTACATCATTTAATATGCAGGCATCCGCTGCTGGTAGCGATAATGCAGTAATGGTACAACTATAGAAATAGCCAAGTTAGGAGAAAGGGCCAATAAACACTCTGCCTCTTCTTGTTTGGTTGCTTGAGTTAAACAAGACTCATAGAGGAAGAACAGACAGTATTAAAAAATTCTCATGTTGTTCCCTAAAGGGATTCTATTGTTTTATGAAGTTTGTTCTGATTAAAATTTATTGAACAAGTACAAATACTGATTTTGTTTTCAGAATTAATGGACTTAAGGCTCAGAGGTGCTGCAAGAGAAAGAAAAAGTCTATTTATTTTAAATATACAAGCCTGTTTTGTAAGGAAGCAACCTTTCTGAAAAAGTAGATGTAGAACAACAACGGGTCATGAGTGGAGGTGAGGCATCTGTATGACAATATAGGGAAACATATTGTCATGGTAACAGTGGTAGCCCATGGCACAGTAAGCTTGAGGATGGTAGTCACAACAGAAATAATGACAGAATTCAATAGTGTTATTGAAAAGATGCTTGGTAATGCTAACAAGGGGCATTAGGAAGTAGATACTTGTCTGGATAACATGGGCAGCCTGCCAATTATGTAGTAAAGTAGGCAGATGGAAAGAGACAAGCAGTTCAGACCTACTGTTAAATTTTGTATTTTTTTTTTGCAAGAAGGTGAAATGACGAAGGTGAGTTATTACTGGGCATCTTGTACTGTACTGACACTACATAGTCTGAAAATGTCAACAAATGTTTGAGTGCAGGAAGAGATGTAGTGTGAGCAGGGATGGCCTTTGGTCAACTGGTGGCCTAGGCAAAAGGGCCCCACACCAACCAGTGCCCCCATCCTGCCCTACCTACACCTTCCAGATTACTTTTTTCATCCTTTTTCTCACAGTTTATCTTACTATTTTTTTTTTTTTTCCTATATTCATTCAACAGATTTTAAAGAACCATTCCTTTACTACAAAAAAAAAAGACAAAAACAAATAAATACTAGAAAAGTGCCCCTGCTAGAGTGGCGCGCTATGCAGCCGCCTAGTTGGCCTATGCCTAAGGCCAGCTATGAGTGTGAGTCTACGTACCTGGTAGGCAGATACTCCACATGCCTGACATTAGCCAAGTAGATGCATACACTGAAGTATAGATGTAGACACACACACACACACACACACACACACACACACACACACACACACACACACACACACACACACACACACACACACACACACAAATTTTAGTCCTTGTGGTTTGAACCCCCCTTATCACTAGAGAAATAATCAAGTTCAGAGCTACTCTTTATCTTTATACCTTTTGTCGGCATATTAAAGTTCTTATGGCTTGTAAAAATTAGGAAAGCCAGCCAGCTATGAAGTTAGAAACTTCTTTTAGCCTGCCTGGCTAGACAATGTACTGTACAAAACAGACTTTTTAAATTTTACAGCCAGCTGTTTCACTTCCTTAAATGGGGTTTTGCTGCATACACTGCTTCACACTACTACTTTTTTTTGTAAACGCTTTCTCACATTTCTTTACACCAATCTTGTAACACTGAGACCTTGAAGTTTAATTGAGGGAGACTTAGACTGCAACTAAAAAATGTACTAGAAAGAAATTTGACAAAATGCAATGTGACTGTGTCTTCTTCTAGGTAAACATCTTGATATATTTCTTTTTGTTTATTGCTTTGAATAAGCAGGACAAGAAATGTTTGCTTTTTTTCTGGTTTCAAACTTGCAGGCTGACTGAATTTACATCAAATATGTTTATTCTTTTTCTGTTTTAAACTGATGAATACAGCACATGAGAAGTGTTGCCTGCCATCCCTGATATGCTGTGTGACCACCTGCACTTAGCTTGACAATGTCTTGAAAGAGGATACAAGGTCCCAGGTTTAATAATTGTAAAGTCCTTTCCTGTGGTCTCCATGCTGGGTCATGATTTTATAATCATTGCAGCAGCAGCGAGAGCTTTCAGTTTGAGTCTCCATAATGGGGAAGCTAAGACTGATGGAATTATAACAATTTCTTTCTTTATTTTATGTATCAAAATGGAAACTCCCGTTACTGCTACTCTCCTTGTTGATGTACTTATTCACCCTGTCACAGGTAATACTTTGCCCCCCTCCCCCAACTTCAGACTGCTATTCTTGCCCTGATTGTGTTTAAAGTGGGCAGGGTTGCATCTTGTCATGTTCACTTCCTCAATAGGGAACTTGATATTTGCAATGATTCATCATTTGGGAACTTTTTTTTATGCGACTTTGAAGTAAGTGTGTGTCTGTGTGTTTGTGTGTGTATATATACACACACACACATGCACATAAATAAGGAGCAACTCCCACACGGGGTGAAAGGATATGCCCCCAAAAAACAGAAACAATTCTTATTTTTGTTATTTGTGTGGTTACAACTTCACTCATTTTGTTTTGTCCAGTTGAAGTTGCGACTGGTTGTAGCTCGCTGAAATGTAATGAACTAATTCAAACAAACCATTGTTATCCCTGTACCTGAAGCTTCCTCTCTATGTGCCTTCAACCTGAAATCTGGACAATGTAAGATTGCCTATGTCATATGTGAAAATTTTATAAAGACGTTTGTTGAAAAAAAAAATAATGTGGGGACAAATAGCAGTTAAGGTACAGAAGCTATGCTGACCTAGAGAATTGCCATATTTTTTCAGGTGGTCTAAAATTTGACTGTATAATAGTTTTCAAAGAATTTTGTTATAGTAAACCAATTAGCTGCTAGATTAAAGGTATAGGGGGAGGGGAGATATAGAGAGCCATACCTCTCAGTTGTCCAGAATGTCCAGATTTTTGCCTCATATTTTTGGTATGTCTCATAAAATGTGGGGTTTTCTGGCAAATGAATTCATAAACTCCAATGCCCTGGATCAGCTTATCCACACCCCCACCAGGGGCAACAATGTCCTAGACCTAGTCATTACCAACATGAGTGACCTGTGCTCCACACTTGAAGTCAACTCCTCATTGGTCCGATCCAACCATAAGCTAATCACCCTTGATATCCACATTCCGCCCCCACCCCCCATTAAGGAAACCATGGTAAAAAATGTCTCCAAAGCCAACTTCATGCTTCTTAAGACAGAAATGGCGAACTTCATAACACCCATGCAGATGGACAATACAGTTACAACTGCTGAATCCTACACAAATGCACTCTATAAGCACTTACACGAGTGCATGGATCGTGCTATCCCAAACAGAACCAAGATTCTATACTCCAAAAAAAGGAAGCCAATCTGGTGGTCCCCTGCCTTAAACAAACTGTACAACAGAAGGAAGAAACTGTTGCAAAAGAGAGTAAAATCCCATGAGTGGAGGAGCTCCCTGGTCAACCTCAGTAAGAAGCTGAGATCCCTTATAAGATCCTCCAAAGCTAGCTACGAAAACAAAATCGTCACTAATTCTAAGGACAGCCACAAAGCATTCTATAGCTATGTCAAGAATCTCAATGGCAACACCCAGATCTGCTCTGAGTTACAGCACAATGGCATGAAAATTACAGAACCAACTGATATTGCCAACATCCTGGCAGATAGGTTCAGTGCTAACTTTACCCCCCCACCCCCTAAAGGGCCCATATCTATACAGGAAGAATGCAGAGTCCCTGTAATCACAACTACGCAGGTAAAAGCTGCACTCTCTAAAGCCAAAAACACAGCATCCATGGGACCGGACAACATCCCAGGCTGTGTTTTACATGAACTTCAGAACGAACTGGCTCCCCACTTAAGCACCATGTTCAATAATAGCCTCGCATCAGGCTTTGTGCCCACTAAATGGCACACAGCAACAGCTATCCCACACCACAAAGGGGGAGCCACCACTGATCCCAAGAACTATCGACCTATAAGCCTGACGAGCCTAGTCTGCAAGGCCATGGAACGTATTATCATGGAACTCATAAACAAAGACATTGGTAACCAACAAACTCTGGATCCCACCCAGTTCGGGTTTGTGAAAGGCAGATCATGCCTCCTTAACCTGATCAACTTCTTTGAGGCAATCACCAAAGCCCTAGATGAGGGTAAGGTGGTTCACACAGCCTATCTTGACCTTGCCAAGGCTTTCGACACCATCCTCCATTCTGGAATTATAGCTAAACTCACTAAACTAGGTATAAATCCCTACGTCATAAGATGGGTTGCCAACTGGCTCACTGACAGAACCCACACTGTAGAAGTTGCAGACTCCAAATCTGACCTCAAAACAGTGACAAGTGGCGTACCACAGGGTTCCGTCTTGGGACCTCTCCTGTTTGGTATCTACTTCCCTGAAGTACAGGCTAACACAGAAGGCCTCTGGCTAACTAAGTTTGCAGATGACTGCAAACTAGGAGCCATAGTCAAGTCCCCAAATGATGTGGACATCCTACAGAAGGGCCTTGCTGAAACAGATGCCTGGTGTCAGAGCCATGGCCTCAAGCTCAATGTCAAAAAGTGCAGCGTCATCCCCTTTGGTAAAAACTCTGTACCCATGAACTACCACATAGGTAGCAATCTACTTAACACCGAATGTGTGATAAGAGACCTTGGGACCCAGGTGGACAGTAATCTCTCCTTTGATAGTCACATCGCCACAGTAGTCAGGAAGTCCTTCTACATGGCACACCTCATCATAAAAGGGTTCTCATCCAGGAAAAAAGAGATTATTGTTCCCCTCTACTCGACACTCATTAGACCCAGTATAGAGTACAATGCCCCTTTTGGAATGTACCTCACAAGACATCTGCAGTAGCTGGAAAGGCCACAGAAGTACCTCATAAAGAGGATTACTGGCCTCAAACAAATGCTCTACACTGACTGCCTCAAAAAACTCCAGCTTTACTCCATAGCATATCGCCTACTCCAAGGTGATCTCTACCTAACATATAAAGCTATGTCAAACCCAGAGCTGTTGGACATGCTACACCTAAAGAAATCCCAATCCCTCCGAGCTACACGCTCTAGGGACCTAAACCTTGTCACCACAATAAACAGGACATGCTGGAGGGATAGATTCCTGTCCCAGAGACTTCCTATACTCTGGAACAGGCTACCCATCTATTTCAAGCAAAGTTCTTCATTAGCACTCTTCAAGAAAAATCTTGATGAGTGGATGGGAAATAGGAAATACACCCCGGGGATCACTTTTGTGTCTCTGCTCGACAGTGGAACAGGAAAATAACTTTCTTAGGTGGCGTAAGCCAGGGAACCTTGTTGGCTAGGCTTACGTAGGTCCTTGGGCCGATAGCCTAGTACCTACCTATGAACCTATGAATTGAAGTCACTACATAATGGCAGGCACCTGAGTTTCAGACTTCATATCCTTCAGAAAATACATGCTAATGCAAAACCTGTTATTCTAGCAACTTTCATTGTTTATAAGAGCAATATTTAAAATCTGTCCCTGATTTTGTTTTAAAAGCTGAGACTTTATTTTAATGGAAAATAAGAAATACAGAAGTAAAAAAAGAACCCACAGTGACAATTGTGGCATCAAATATTATTCATACATCTCACCTGTTCAGATTTTTGCCAAATATTTTAGTCTGTTCATCATAAAATTTCTGATTTACTGGCAAATCACTGTGGATTAATGTCACTAAATAATGACACACATTTTAGGTTCAGATTTTATATCCTTCAGAAAATGCATGCTAACACAAAAGTTGTTATTCTGTCAATGTTCTAAGTGTACAAGTAGGTTTTGTGCAGATTTCTTGAGCTAACAGGTTTGTAGGCATGGTACTGTTGACACTTAACACTAGAAAACAATAGAAGAAATAAATAAAGCAAAGGACTTGGTTGAAATGAAATCATACAGAATCTGAAAAGAACCTATAAGGCATGACTGTAGCAATCTGTATATATACATCATACAAGCGATTAAGGTTATAAATTCAAATCAGGAAATTATAGCATTATTGCAGCACCCATACAAGCTGACAGATTAATAGGCAGATGATTATACTAAAATAATAACTTGGTAAACATATTATCTTGCATCATATCATTAGTAATATATCTCAAGGGTGGAAAACAATTCATCTTTTCAATCCAGCTCCCCACTAAAAAGAGCAGGCATAATTTACGAATGACAAATCCAGACCAATGGGAGTTATGTTCTATTATAAAATGATGTCATGTGTGGGAACCAGCACGTGACTCTGCTTATATACTTGCAGTATATACTTATGAAAAAAGTTGCGACAATTAGATGGTATCTATCCTTGATTTGGGGCAACCCCCCCATTATTTTTAGCTTTGTCCAGAATTCTTAGAAAAGTAGTTGAGAGGCATGCCATTAGGCCTTCTATTTGTCTTCCCGTTATATATTTATTTTTAGCTTTATTTATTTATTTATATTTTACATCCAGTACACTTTCTGTGCTACTGATTTTTCTGGATACATTCACAGTGCATTAAATCTGTACATAAGATTACTGTGTTATTTCTGTATTATCTTCCATTTTTTGCCATTGATCTGGTCTAATAGCAGAAAAGGGTTCATAAATCAGTTTCGAACAAACAAATAATATACAGGCAGTTACCATAGAAATAAAAAGCCAGATACAGAAATAAAGGTGTATCCATTGTGGATAAGCAGATCCCAGGCCTTAAGTAAACCTCACATTCTCACATGCATACCTCCAGAAGTACCATTTTGTGGCAGCCTTCACAGCTGTAGAAATATTTGACACTTCACAGCAGATAGGCTTTTGTTTCTCAGATGGGCTAAGCAAGTTACGTGTTAAAATTAGTTCTGCGCTGAACTAAACCCAGAAGTTATGAGTTGTTTAGCATTGTAAATAACCTTGACAACTCCAACCTTTAAATTGATCGTATACTTTCTGTTACATAACGTTTGTGGTAGCTGTTTTGTGTGGGCCTGGGACATCTAGCTGCATCTTCTTCTGAACCCCATTTTGAAAGCCTACATTCAGACTATAAGTTAAAGCATGGTATTTTGTGAAAGGTGTGCAGTGGAGCTGTGCCCTATGTATCCCCTTTGTTAGTATATAATCAGCTCTGTGCTTCTTGGGAGAAGGCAAGATCCCTCCATAGCAACCTCTGTTGATAATATTCTTATGGCCAACTGTAAATTATTGGACAATGTATCTGCTTCTGTCCTAAATCCCTTAGTATGTCTTGTCTGATTTGTTTTTATTTTCTGTTCTTTTTCACATGTTCACTCTATCTGATAACTCTTCTATCCCAGATTCAGTGTTGCAGATTTCTAGTTTTTTAATGTTCCCTCCTGCACTACATAAAAACACTGAGAACGACTTGGGAGTTTAACCAGAGTTTTGCAGTTCTCTGCTAGCAGGCAGTGACTGTAGGAAAAAAAAACTGTCTTCCAGATGTGCTCAGTAGCACACATGCTATACATGTAAAATGATGGCTAGATCTACACACTTTTTTATATAAAGTAATTATTATGGCAATTCAGAATGTGCCAGCATTTAACTAGCAGCTTGGTGAGTCACTGATTTTAGATCATGTGCCACTTGTGCCTTTTTAGAAAGTCTAGCTGTATTATTAGCTGCATTAGGGGCACCCTTCCAAATATTAGTCTTTTTTTTTTTTTTTAATGTGTGAAACGTGGCGTTATGTTAAATAGTGGCATAAAGAATAGAAACACGACCATTCTAGCCCATTTTCCCAGTTTCATGTCATGGAGAGCACAAGAGGGTATTCCTCTACTGTTGCTTTGTATTTCCAGCATATGTCATCAGCTAACATCTCACAAACCCGCCTTTCCTTCAGCCCCAGAATACATTTACCTTGACCTTTAACCTTATGACCTATATGCATTTGCATCAAACCGGATTGTTAACATTCTTCCTTCAAGGACAGACAACACTAAATGTCATTCTAGCCACAAAAATAAAGCTAGGAGATGGACTTTCCTTCAGTCTCACTCTTCTCAGGATTAATCAGCTGGGGAAGGGGTGGAGCAGCAACTTTGTACTGTGTTCTGATTGTGCCTGTGCACGCAAATGTAAACAGGCTTAAATACATAGGCACGTGGGGTGGGAGTGGTTAAAACAAAATGATGTAACAAGAAACACTGTGTACATATTAACCATGTGGGAGTTGCAAAGCGTAAACAAAGACATATGTGTAAGAGCTGTGTTATTTATAACATGAGCCATCATCAGAGAGGCAGTAGACAGAAATACTGTTACACAGAACATGGGAAAGAAGTGCACAGCTGCTAAAAAGGACAAGAATTAGGAGAATGTACATTCTATTTTAATAAAGCACATATTTAATAATTTTCCTGTTTTTTTTTTATAATTTATTCACAAATAATTGCACAATGCTCTATTGGTTTGATGTGTTTCTCTTTATCAGTTTTTTTCCATATTGTCCAAGTGCTGAAAAGTATAGCATACATGACATTTGTAAGTGAAACCTGTTTTAAATTGTATATGTCATTTAAAGGAATATTGTAGGTAAAATAACAAAAAGTTGAACAGTTCAAACACTGATATTTTGCATGCGTATTTCCTTACTTTAGTGTTTCAGGATTCACGACCCTTATATTCTTACATCTGAATTCAGTCTTACATTGCAAACAGTTATTCATGGGTTTCAGGTACTGTTCTGTGTAGAGTGTGGCAAAAGGTTGAGATGCAAGATCAGCAATTTTAGACCTCTACTTTGGGGATTATTTTCATATTGTCTTTATTTCCCATAGTTGTAACTGCTAGGATGTTGTGTATGCACAAAGTATATGGTCATTTTTGTGTTGTAATCAGGTTCCGCCCTTCCAACCATCTGCATGAGCTATGCAGCTATGTGGGAAATTGTGGGAGATGCACACAGGGAAAGTCACAGTGTAGCACTTAATAGAAAAAAAATGTACCCTTTGAGATGGTCAGTCCCTTTATCAATAAGGTGTATTTATTTGCTATGTGGGTAAGCAAGCTTGTCCAACAACCATTTTCAACATGTTCTCTGATGCTCAGTGCACATGTCTCTGTATGACAAAGAAGGTGTGCCACAGATCATTCTTTTCACATATTAAGTTTCCTGACTTACAGAATTTGGGAAGAAAAGTCCTGTTTATAGCAGTCATTTAGTTTCAGCAGTGTCTTATAAAGTGAATGTTTTATTGAAGAGGATAAAAGGGACTTAAGTAGAAATGCAGTGAAGTGTTTGACTCATGTCCACTTAAATGCTGTTATGAGGATGGCTGAGCACTAATGTACCCAGTTCAGCAGTGTGTCTGCTCACCCCACTGGGTCCGAGTATTTCTTTCTAGTCATAACTAAGCAGTTCTTTAGCATTAAACCTCAGATTATTTTTCCATGCATCTCATTGGCCCATTTACTACTGGCTTTGTACTGTAGGGATCCATGCAGTGACAGCAGAGAATCCTGTAAATCCAGATGCTACATCAGGTGTCAGAGCTGACCTTTATTTTATTCTTATTTTTTAGGGATCTCCTCTCCCTAGGCCTCTGCAGAATAGGGACATATTTTGTGCCTAGTCAGACTATCTCAGTCAACAAATGTAACTAAATAAATACTGTATCCACTAGAATGAAGCCACCACTGTCTACAGGCTCCTACATAATGCATTTTTGACTCTTATTTCTCCCCATACTGCAGTCGTACTGTAACGTCTCTCTCCATCAAAAGAGTTTGACTCCTTTTGAATATGGAGAGCTCTCTTGGGCTGTTTGCACTGGACATGTGCAGAAAATGGAGGCTGGGCATGTGCGGACAGTCCATCATGCAGCAGCAGCAGTGGTGATACGAATTAATGTAAGAATAATTAGGTGTGTACACTGATGTTACTGAAGTACAAATACTACACATCGCTTGTATCCTGTAAGTGAACTGCTGTGCCCCATACCTTTAGCTTCCACTATATGGTGGTCTAACAGAACTATCCCTGTAGTAGCAGAGGTGGCCATTAACCATTTTAGCCCCTTAGCTGACTCTGTATTATCTGGTTTTCTGATTGTTCCTGTGTTACTGTCACTGCAGATAGATGTCCTGCGTCTGTTGCAGTAAGCTCACAACATTTCCTCAAATTGCTGCTCTGGGGATTCTTTCCATTTAGCTTCTTCTATTTTTTTACTTTAAATATGCTTCCCCATGAAGCAACATATTTCTCCCAGCTGTGAAATAGCAACTTCTTTATGCCTGGGATAAGATGTAGCTGTGCTATACTGATTGCAGAAAAGGGTGAAGACGTTTATATTGCTGCTGTCTTGCCTGCTGCTGTTTCTTTCTCTGTTGCTACCTCTGCATATCTTCAAACATAGATACTGGCACCTGCAGGTGGTTCTGTTATGTTGGTTCCTGCTTGTTTCCATAATAGATAGACATTCTTAATTGCAGTCAGTGGTTGCTGGACAATACGCCCAGCCCATAGCTGCCATTCAAATAAGCTGCAAAGAGGAGCATGCTATCTATCTCAAAGCCATTTCAGTGGATGCATATCTGTTTGGCATTCAAAGGCTAATGAAATCTTCAGGGTTTGCTAAATTTCCAGTGTTGCTTTCTTTTGCATTGTGTTATATGCCTCAGCTTATCTGCTTGTCAGTTTGGCATTAAAAAACATTTTAAGAACACCTGCACCCTATATGTTGGTTGAAAAAAAAAATTATTCTGTATTTCAACTGTTGCATTTTGCCTCAGGCAATAAAGTAGAAGGGAAGTTTTCTGGCTGCCAGCCCTTAGGCTGATAATTAGATAACTTACAGGGGAAGTAGTTATGTATCAAGTGCCTTGCTGCTGAGATAGTCTGTGCTGTAGGTTCATAGGTTCATAGTTAGGTACTAGGCTTTCAGCCCTGGGGCCTAGATAAGCCTAGCCAAAAAAGTTCCCTGGCTTTTGCCACTCAAGAAAGTTATTTTCCTATGCCCCTGCCTAGCAGAACCACAGATGTGATCCCTGGGGTGAATTTCCTATTTCACATCCAATTGTTGAGATTTTTCTTAAAGAGGGCTAATGAGGAGCTTTGCTTGACATGAATGGGTAGCCTGTTCCAGAGCATGGGAAGTCTCTGGAACAGGAATCTATCCCTCCAGCATGTTCTGTTTATTGTAGTGGCAAGGTTTATGTCCCTGGAGCATGTGGCACAGAGGGATTGGGGTTTCTTTAAGTGTAGCATGTCCAACAGATCTAGGTTTGACAAGGCTTTGTATGTTAGGCAGAGGTCGCCTCTGAGTAGGCGATAAGCAACGGAGTAGAGCTGGAGTTTTTTGAGACAGTCTACGTATGGCAAACATGCCAAATGGGACGTTGTACTCTATAATGGATCTGATGACAGATGGGTAGAGAGGAACAATGACCTCTTGAACCCCTTTGTGATGAGGTGTGCCACATAGAAGGATTTCCTGACTACTGTGGTGATGTAATTATCAAGGGAGAGACTACTGTCCACCTGTGTCCCAAGGTCTCTTATCACACTTTCGGTGTTTAGTAGGCTACCGGCTATGTGGTAGTTCATGGGTACAGTGTTTTTCCCAAAGGGGATGACAGTGCACTTCTTGGCATTGAGCTTGAGGCCATGACTTTGACACCAAGCATCACTCTCAGTGAGGCCCTTTTTTTAGAATGTCCACATCATTAGGCGATTCTAATATGGCACCTAGTTTGCAGTCGTCTGCGAACTTTGTTAGGCAAAGACCTGCTGTATTAGCCTGGACTTCTGAAAAGTAGATGCCAAACAGGAGTGGACACAGGACTAAGCCCTGTGGTACTCCACTTGTCACTGGTCTGAAGTTGGATTTGGAGTCTGCTACTTTCACTGTGTGGATTCTGTCAGTGAGCCAGCTGGCCACCCATTTTGTGACATAGGGATTTATGTCCAGTCTAGTGAGTTTATCTATAATTCCAGAGTGGGGGATGGTGTCGAAAGCCTTAGCGAAGTCAAGATAGGCTGTGTGCACCACCTTACCCTCATCCACAGCTCTGGTGACTGCTTCAAAGAAGTCAGTCAGGTTTAGGAAACATGACCTACCTTTTACAAATGCAAATTGAGTGGGGTCCAGAGTTGGAGGTTACCTATGTCCTTGTTTACAAGCTCCAAGATGATATGTTCCATGGCCTTGCAGACCAGGCTCATCAGGCTAATGGGGCAATAGTTCCCGGGGTCCGTGGTGGAGCCCCCTTTGTGGAGTGGGATAATCGTCTATGTGCACCATTCAGTAGGCACAAAGCCTGAAGTGAGGCTATGATTGAACATGGTACTTGGGTGGGGTGCCAGTTTGTTCTGTAGTTTGTGTAGAACATAGCCTGGGATGTTGTTAGGCCCCATGGATGCTGTGTTCTTGGCTTTGGAGAGTGCAGTCTTTACTTGTGCAGCTGTGTTTACAGGGGCTTTGCATTCTTCTGGTATAGTGATGGGCCCTTTTGGGGGGTGAAGTTTGCACTGAACCTATCTACCAGGATGTTGGCAATATCTGTTGATTCTGTATATCTAGTGCCATTGTGCTATAGCTCAGAGCAGATCTGAGTGTCGCCATTGAGATTCTTGACATAGCTGTAGAATGCTTTGTGGTTGTCTTTACAATCAGTGGCGATTTTATTTTTGTAACTAGCTTTGGAGGATTTTATGAGGTATCTCAGCTTCTTACTGAGGCTGACCAGGGAGTTCCTGTAATCAGGGGATTTTACTCTTTTTTGCAACAGCTTCTTCCTTCTGTTGTAGAGTTTGTTTATGGCAGGGGACCACCAGATTGCCTTCCTTTTTTTGGAGGATAGTGTCTTGGTTCTGTTGGGGATGGCACGATCCATGCACTCGTGTATGTGCTTATACAGTGCATTTGTATAGGATTCAGCAGTCGTACCTCTATTTTCCATCTGTACGGGTGTCGTGAAGCTTTCCACCTCTGTTTTAAGAAGCATGAAGTTGGCTTTAGAGAAGTTTTTTATGGTGGTTTCCTTAATAAGGGGTGAGGGTGGGATATTGATGTCTAGGGTGATTAGCTTGTCATCGGATCTGACCAGCGTGGAGTTGACCTCTGGCGCAGAACATTGGTTGCCCATATTGGTAATGATCAGATCCAGGATATTGCTGCCCCTGGTGGGGGGGGGTATGGGCAAGCTGATCCAGGGCATTGGAATTTATGAATTCCAGAAAGCGTTGAGCAAATGAGTTAGTATATGAGTAGTTTTCCCAGTTGATGGTGGGGTAGTTGAAATCGCCCATTATTGGGATATTGGGCTGTACCTTAATATTACCCAGTATATCAAGAAACATGAGCAACTAGCCTGGAGGTGTGGATATCCTTAATGAATATGGACATGCGTTGAGACTTCTAGCATTGAGTAGCATTACCCTCTGATTTTGCTTGATTATACCTGCTACGATGGTGAGTTTGTCATTTGAACCTTGCCTAAAAAAGGCACTATAGGGGTGGCAAGAGCCTTTGCCAGTATCCGGAATCCCAGGGGCGACAGGTGCAGGCCAACTCTGGCAAAGCATCGTGGTCTGCCGATCATGTTGTCACTGGCAGACAGACACTGGATCCCCTTAGAATGACACTAGAAGCTTAGCCAATTGTTGAAGTCAGTCATTTTATCCTTGTATTGTGGTATAATTCTGGGCAATGGCAGGATGCTACTCAGGGCTAGAGTCATACCTGCCTGGGCTACATGATCCGAGAGCTCCTCCATGTCTCTTTTCATGTAGTCCAGGGAGGTATGTCTCAGGTCATTCACACCAACATGGACAATGACAGAGTCATATTTGTACTTGTTGTGGAGTGACCTGAGTGCTTGCGTTATGTGGTGGATCCTGGTACCTGACAGGCAGCTGACAGTAACCTTCTCCTTGTTTAGCCTGGTGAGTGGGACATCAGTGTGCCTGACTATAGAGTCACCTATGACTAGAGTGTTTGATACATTGTTTTGCCTTATGGGCTGAGGTTAAGTGGCACACTGATTTTGTGGCCTTTGTGTCATTTGGGTAGTGTTGGGGGGGGGGGTTGCTTGCATTTCGGCTTTGGAGGTCTCTGTTGTTTGGACAAATTTTTATTGAGAGCCTCTGCAAATGTAGGTGCATGTTTTGTGTTACTATGTGTGGGTTTAGGTGGTGTAGGTTTTGATGGACAATGTGTTGAGTGTGGTGTGGTGCAGGTGTTTACCTTCTCCTCTTGACAGTCTAGTACAGTCTTGGTTGGAGAGAGCTTGGCTTCCAGTTTGGCTATGTAAGTGCATCACTCACAAGTTGTAGTGTTGGGTGGTAGGAGGAGAGGGTTGTCACTGTACATGAGGCAATTGCTACATTGCCCCAAGATGCCCAGATTCATCAGGTGGACAGGGGAAAATACCAGGAGCTGACCCTTAAATATGCCTGGATAGGTGCCTATTAATTTAAGTATTAAAACTGTTTTCCTCCTAACAAGTGAGGAAAGTTGAGTGCTGCAGTAATTTGTAGATTATTTAGTGCTTGTAACGAGTTTTGAACAAGTGCTGAGCACAAGGAAACAGATGTTCTTCGTGTTTCACTGTTGCAGTCATTACATTTGGGTTATGTGCTTGCAGGAAGCCCTCAGCCGGCCTGATTATCAAAGTCTTGGGTCCTGCATCGGATGCTGTCTCTTCTTCCATGACGTCAGGTAGTCAGGGGTATAAAGCATGCAGCCGATGCCATTACATCAGTCTTTCTTGCCATGCCGTGCCTGAAGTGGAAGCAGTTCGCAAGTGCCGGTCAGCCGACTCCTGAAATTTTCATTTTCGAGTTTCGGAACCAAAGTCTTCAAAAAAGCTAAGTACTCCATTGGGGATCCTTTTTCTTGCTCTAAACCGATGTCAGTAAAAGTTAACAATTGTATTACCCGTGGAAAGCAAATACCTCATAAAGATTTTCATTCACATTGCATTCCTTGCCTAGGCCCAGACCACAACGTCCCTCGCTGTCGGTTTTGTGCCTTATTCGATTCTCAAACTATTTGTTGTCTTTCCATTTTTTGCAGCAAACTATTTCGGTACTCAGTTTAATTACCCAGAAATGGCTTTGGTAAGCCATCCGACTACCGACATTCCGAAAAAACTTAAAGATAAAGAGGGAGACAGACTGCATAGGTCCAAAGCTGCAGACGACGCTTCCGTTAAGCTAGTCGCCAGTTCGCCGGTACTCAGTGAGGTGCTTTTGTAGCACCTGATACCCGCTACTTCAGATTTGCAGGCCTCTACTGAGACCCATTTGGAGTCTGGTATGCTGCAAGATGCTTCTTCTACTATGGAACTTGTGGATGTCTCTACCTTGGATGGGTCCGGAGTCATTGTGCAGGTATTGGCCTCTGAGGGTGTATTCAGGCCTATGGATTTGCATTTCAAACCAATGCCATCTTCTTTTTCAAGGCCTAAAACTCGACCCACGCCTAGAAAACCAACGTCCAAACCGCATGGTCAGGCCCATATGCCTAAAAAACAAATGATAAGAATGACTGAAGACCTTATTACTCTAATTAGGGGAAGCCAGCCTTCTCCCTCTAAGAGACCTAGAAATTGATTTTCCTTCTGATCAGGAGTCTGAAATTTCTGTTTCTTCTGATGACTAGGATTTGCCCTTATCTACCTATGAGGATTCTGATGCAGAGGACTCCATACCCTCTGCTTCCCCTCCAGAAGATTTTTCTTTTGGTGAAACCTTGCACACTCTTAGGGAGCATTTCTGCTGGGAAAGCCAGGATTACTCTGACTCCAAAAAGAGGCTTAGGGAATTCTTACTCCTACCTCAGCACAGGCCTGTAGCTATCCCTCCTGTACTGGACATTGTAGATGATGCCTTCTTGGAATCTAGCCTGGCCCCAGACACTTTACCTCTGGCTCCCAGGAAACCTGACAGATATTACAGAGTACCTGACTCTCACAAGTTTCTCTTTAAGAATCCTACTGCGGACCCAGAGACCATTTTACAGGGACCCAAAGGCATTAAGACTACTACTGCCAAAAACCCTACCCCCTCTGATAGAGATTCCAGGGCCCTGGACAGATGGGGTAAGAAGATATACACTTCTGTTACTTTGACCATTAGGGCCTTAAACTGCCAGTTTCATATGTTAAAGTATCAGCAGCATATTAATGGACTACTTAAACAGAAAATGATGTTGATTCCTGACTGTGCTGAAAATAAAGAATTACAGGATTTAATGCATTCTGCTGAACAAGTTGGTAAACGCACTTTGCAGTGTGGTTTTGACTCTTTAGAAGCATCTTGCAGGGCTGTTGTCACCGGGTCTGTTCTTAGAAGGCATGCTTGGCTTAAGGTGCAAAATTTGCCAGATCATGCTAAAGCTAAATTACTTGATGCTCCCTTAAACCAAGACCACCTGTTTGGCAGCAAAGCAGAAGACATTCTTAAAAAGATGGAGGAAAAAGCTAAATCTATGCAAACAGTTAAAAGATTTCCTGCAAGTACAGCCTCCCAGATTTAGTAGGCATTGGCCTTCTAAGAAATGGTCCTTTCCTGTCTCTTCCAGGCCTTCTCAGTCCAAACCCAGGAACAGCAGACCACCTCGGCTACAGTCTCAAGGTACTCACAGGCCTAAGCAGTGGGGCCTCCCACTTCCAAAGCTGGAAGTAGTAAGACACCCCCCCCCCCTATGGTAAACTGTCACAATGACTTAACCTTAAACCTTCCAAGCCCTGCTCAACTGCCTGCTCCCATGGGGGAAAGATCGCCATGCATGCAAAAAACTGGGAACTCATTACCCAAGACAAATGGGTTTTAAATATAGTTTCCCAAGGATACAGATTCCATTTTCACACCTTACCAACCCCAAACGGTTGGCCAGACCTACCCCCAAATCAGTGGGCAGAGGTTGAACAGCAGGTTCTCTCTCTTCTAATTATCAGGGCTATTCAACCTGTCCCAGCAGAGGAATGGGAACAAGGTTTTTACTCAAGACTTTTTCTGGTACCCAGAAAAGACAACTCCTGGTATCCTATCCTGGACCTGTCTATCCTAAACACCATTTTGGTAATCCCAAAATTAAAAATGCTAACTCTTCATCAGCTGCTTCCCATGCTAGGCAAAAATGCCTGGTTGGCAACAATGCATGTAAAGGAAGCTTACCTGTACATCCCAATAAGGGAATCTTGCAGAAAATACCTACACTTCAGAGCAGGCTACATGCACTTTCAGTTGTCTGCACTGCCCTTTGTGACTACCCTGGGAGCAGTAGATAAGCCAAAGTGCCTAGCTCCAGTCATTGCATTCTGCAGGCAAAGAAATATTGAAATATATCCATACCTGGACGATTGTCTAATTCAGGCAGAAAGCCAGGACATACTACTAAATCATCTGGCATTTGTAAAGAAACTGCTAACCTCACTGGGGTACACCATAAATGAAAAGAAATCTCACCTAGTACCCTGCCAACAAATTTTATTCCTGGGAGCAAGCTTGAACACAACTTCCAGGTGGCCTACCTCATGCCAGAGAAACAAGTTTATTTGACAGCCTACTTCAAACTACTGGCCACAAAGACCCAGCTATCTGCAAGGAAAATACTGCAAGCCCTGGGGTTCATGGCCTCTTGCATCCTACTAATTCCGTATGCAAGACTGCATATGAGGAAACTACAATGGTATCTAAAAAGCCTATGGTGTCAACATTCTCAGGACATGGAATCAATGATTCCTATCATTCCTTGTGTAAAGACAGAGTTCCTTTGGTGGGCAGAGGCCTGCTACCACAACAAGGGACTACCATTCACTCTACCTCCTGCCACCCAAACCCTAACAACAGACGCATCAGACTATGCATGGGGGGCTCACTTGGCAGGGCAGTGCATACACATTCACAAATGGAACCCGAGTCAAATGCACCTGCTTATCAATCAAAAAGAAATGTTAGCTGTACAGAATTCTCTAAAAGCCTTCAAGGACCACATTCTTCCAGGACAATTATTGCTAAAGACAGACAACACCACTGTTATGTGGTACATAAACAAGCAGGGGGGAACCCACTCATACCCTCTCTGCAGACTAGCCATAGCTCTGTGGAACACCGCCTTGAGCTACCAAGTGCACCTACAAGCTCAATTCCTGCCAGGCAAGCTAAATTCACTGGCAAATGACCTAAGCAAAAAGCTCATGGACCCACACGAGTAGAAACTGGAACCAAAAATATTCAACATTTTGAGAAACAAATGGGGGAGCCCAGAGATAGACCTGTTTGCCTCCCCTCAGAACTACCAAGTGGACAAATTCTGCACAAGGACTCCCCACAGACAAGCTTGGAATGTGGATGCCCTCTATGCCCTGTCCTTCACCTGGGAAAGCCTCTCAGTTTATGCCTTTCCCCATCTGCTTCTCCTCTCGAAAATGCTACTAAAGATCACACAGGACAAACCAAAGACAATACTCATTGCACCAGACTGGCCACGCCAACACTGGTACCCCCTCTTGCGCAGTATGTCACTGCTGGAACCATGGCACCTGCCTCAGACCCCTTCCCTGCTGTCCCAGCAGGAGGGCCAGATTCTGCACTCCCAGCTTCAAACCCTGAACCTTGCAGCCTGGCTAATTACCTGAGCTCTCCAATAGCATCCCTCAGTAAGCAAGTGCTGGACATCATTCTGGAGGCAAGGAAGCCTAGTACTAGAAAATCCTATGCTGAAAAGTGGAGCCAAACTCAGGGGATGGGCACAACAGTGCCCAGCTTACCGCATATTCTTCAATACTTAACAGAGATGCTTCACAAGGGCCTTTCCTTCTCATCTATTAAAATTCATGCCTCAGCCATTTCAGCACATTATAATACTGAGCTACCTCTCTTCTCTCACCCCCTGCTGAAGCAATTCCTCAGAGGGGCCAAAACTTTAAGGGTCTATATTAGAACACCAAACATTCAAAATGTCGAGTGTTCTAATAGCGAACCCAATGAATCGAAAATTAAAAATATCGAAAATACAGAACAGCAAATTTTTTCCTAGGGAAAAAATTGCTGTTCTAAAACACATACAACACAAGCACACCAAACAAACAGCAATCCACATGCATACACCTAAACTCTTACACCTAACCCTACACTAAACTATACATACACCACTAACTATCCACTTACCTTAACCCTAACCCTAAGGTCCATCACTATCACACACCTCACCCGTGCCCTAACCCTAACTCACCTACCCCACCCTAACTCTCACGTCCACACAATCGCACACTTACCTGACCCGTGCCCTAACCCTAACTCACCTAACCCGCCCTAACCCTCACATCCACACAATTGAACACTTACCTGAACCCGACCCATAACTTTCCACCACAGCGTTGAAAATACCGAAGCAACAGAAATGGACAACCAAATTCTTTCCCTAGGAAAAAATTCAGTTTTCTGTTTCTTCGATATTTTCAGCGTTCGCTGAAAACTGGTCGATATTAGAACACTCGACATTTTGAACGTTCGGTGTTCTAATATAGACCCAAATTTAAGACGACCCAGGAGAGCACCTACTCCAGCCTGGGACCTTAACTTTGTATTGTAAAAGCTCACTCTACCTCTTTTTGAGCCAGTTGCAACTTCAGAGTTGAGATTCCTTTCTTGGAAAACAGCTTTCCTTTTAGCCATCACTTCAGCAAGAAGAGTGTCTGAATTACAGGCCCTCATGACAGTGGAGCCCTTAATCATCTTCCATGCAGATGGTGTCCCTCAGGACCAATCCTTCCTTTATGCCCAAGGTTGTATCCAGTGTGGCCCTTAATCAGTCCATTCATTTGCCAAACTTCTTTTCTAATCACAGAACAAAGGAGAACAAATACTGCACACTTTGGATGTGCACAGACAACTTAGATTTTATTTGGACAGGACTAAGCCTCTCAGGAAAACTGAACAGCTGCTAGTTGCCTTTGCTGCAGGGGCAGAGGGGAAGGCCATTTCAAAACAAATCGTTTCTAAGTGGATAGGCCATTACATTAATTTCTGCTATAAGCACGATGGAAAACCTACTCACATTCCACCAGGGCTGCATCTACTTCAACAGCCTTTCTCAGAGGTTTTCCTACCTGGGACATCCCAGAAGCTGCTACCTGGAGTTCTGTACATACCTTCACCAAGCATTACCACTAGCCTATTTTTTCTAAATCCAGAGCTGGTTTTGCCACTGCAGTCTTGCAGGGCCTAATAGCTGGTCCTAATGCTCTCTTATTGCCTCCGCCCTTCCTTAGCTTTGGGAATCTACCCAAATGTAGTGACTGCAACAGTGAAACATGAAGAACACAGTACAGTTGTGTACACTTATCATAAATGTAGATGTTTGAGTGTATTCACTGTTGCAGTCCTGGTTACCCTCCCTCCCTCCAGCCCCCTGACTTCTATATTTAAACTTTCTGGTGTATTTGCTTTTTATTGGAGGTGTAACCCTGTATATAATTGCTTCCCATTATGGGGGCACCTGACATCTGGGGCAAGAAAAACTGATGTAATGGCATCGGCTGAATGCTTTATACCCCTGACTACCTGACGTCATGGAAGAAGAGACAGCATCCGGAGCAGGACCCAAGACTTTGATAATCAGGCCGGCTGAGGGCTACCTGCAAGCAGATAACCCAAATGTAATAACTGCAACAGTGAATACACTCGAACATCTACATTTATGGTAAGTGTACACAACTGTACTTTTTGAGTGCTAAAACTAGAAAACTGGCTAGTTCTAAGGGAAAATTAGAAGAGCAGGCTTTCTAGCACCAGGAATAGTTTAACCTTAGTTAAATGGTGCTGCGTGATGCTCAAACCGTGCAAACATGGGTTTTTAAACAGAAAGATAAAAGGGATAGAAATAGCCCAAAATGGCCAATAAAACTACAGATTCTGAGCTGAAACCACTCCTGCAGTGACAGATAGGCTGCTCAAAGTTCACCACTCTCACTGATGAATAGAGAAGCTTCCTTCTGTCTTAGTAAGGTCTGGGCAACACAGAAACTACAAAATAGCCCAGAATTCAGCAAAATCTGAAAACTGGACTCTACTGGTTATAGAAAGGCAGGAAATGAGTAGAGAGAGAGGATTTTTTTTTATTTCAAAAATTAAAACAGATGCAGTAAAACAAACACTTTTAAAGCAGAAAAATGGCTATCGCACTTGAGTGTGTATCCCTCAACAGTTCAACAGTTGAAAAACACTTTAAGAATGATCAGTTAAAGTGCAAACAGTATCAGAATTCAAAAAAACAGTTCAAATAAGTTGCAAAGTTAATAAAAAACACTTGGAATAGTACGGCTATCGAAAATAAGCAATAAAAAAGAAAACAGAAGTACTTAATCCACTCAGAGTCTCCCTTTTCTCTATCTGTTGCTGTAGAACTCTGCAGGACACCCAGGCAGGATCTTGCTGAGGTAATACAAGTGCAAAAACCACGCAAACACGGGTTTTTAAACAGAAAGATGAAAGGGATAGAAATAGCCCAAAATGGCCAATAAAACTACAGATTCTGAGCTGAAACCACTCCTGCAGCGACAGATAGGCTGCTCAAAGTTCACCACTCTCACTGATGAACAGAGAAGCTTCCTTCTATCTTAGTAAGGTCTGGGCAACACAGAAACTACAAAACAGCCCAGAATTCAGCAAAATCTGAAAACTGGACTCTACTGGTTATAGAAAGGTGGGAAATGAGTAGAGAAATAAGATGTTTTTTTTTTTCAAAAAGTAAAACAGATACAGTAAAACAAGCACTTTTAAAAGCAGAAAAAATGGCTAATGGTTATCGCACTTGAGTGTGTAGCCCTCAACAGTTGAAAAACACTTAAAAATGCTCAGTTAAAGTGCAAACAGTATCAGAATTTAAAAAAACAGTTCAAATAAGTTGCAAAGTTAATAAGAAACACTAGGAATAGTGTGGCTAGTGAAAATAAGCAATACAAAGCAAAACAGAGGTACTTAATCCACTCAGTCTCCCTATTCTCTCTCTGCTGCTGTAGAACTCTGCAGGACACCCAGGCAGGATCTTGCTGAGGTAATGCAAGTACAAAAACCACTCGAACATGGGTTTTTAAACAGAAAGATGAAAGGGATAGAAATAGCCCAAAATGGCCAATAAAACTACAGATTCTGAGCTAAAACCACTCCTCCAGTGACAGGCTTCTCAAAGCTCACCACTCTCACTGATGAACAGAGAAGCTTCCTTCTATCTTAGTAAGGTCTGGGCAACACAGAAACTACAAAACAGCCCAGAATTCAGCAAAATCTGAAAACCGGACTCTACTGATTATAGAAATGTGGGAAACGAGTAGAGACATTGGATTTTTTTTTTTCAATAATTAAAACAGATACAATAAAACAAACACTTTTAAAGCAGAAAAATGGCTATTACACTTGAGTGTGTAGCCCTCAACACTTCAACGGTTGAAAAACACTTAAAAACAATCAGTTAGACCAGTTTTATAAACTTTAACACCGCCACAAGAGTAGGGGGGAACCAGTTTGAAAACAGATGTGAAAACAACAAACAATGTCAGCAAATATGTAAAATAATTCAGTTAGGCAAAAATTAAGACAGTGCAGAACTCTGAAAAGTGCCAAGAAATATACTTATCAGCGATATATTTCCAGATTGTTTGAGAAGCACTCGATTCAGAACACAAGGAGATTCTAACCACCATCTTAAGAGGGGCTCACCTTGGTGTAGAGGCATTTTGATGTGAGATTTGTTTTACATAGATATACTCAGATATATCTTGGGGAGACAATACTGTGTTGCTGAAGTTCTAGTTTAAGTTTTCCCAGGGCTGATTTTGTCTGTCTGCAGTGCATTTTGGTGTTGGGAACAATTTCAATGCTGTCCTAAAATCAGAAAACAAAAGAGACAATGAAAGGATAGTGTCTAGTATTCCAGATGGTTGAGTAATGCTCTAGATATGTTTCTCTTTCAGAAATATAACCCTTGGTGATCACTCCACAAGCAGTGTGACCCCTACTTCTGTCACTTTTTAGGCCAATGAGAAAGGCTTACACCTTGATAATTTTTATTAAATTGTGAGGGGAATATTCAAAAATCTGTCATGAAGTTGTTTATCTGCAATGATGATAAAAATGAATGGTAACTTGTTTTTGCTTAAATAGTTTTATTTAGAGCAGTTTCAAACAGTATTACCCTAACAGATACACAAGCAACTGGTAATTACTGGAGAAAATTAGCAAAGGAACCAAAGTCATGGGAGCAGATAACAAGAGAGTCAGCAGTGAAAGAGTGAGGTGAGGCTAACCAGAAGTTTAGACTACAAGTTAGATATTACTGTCCTTACCAAGGGCTGAGAAGAGAGTACAAGAAAAAGGGACACTGGATTATTAAATGAAAGACCAGCTCTGGTAGTGTTTTTGTGAAGTCTAGAACAGAAGTTGCTGTTAAAAAATAGATAATTAGTAGGACTTATCGCATGATAGCCATAAGATCCAATGAGAAGAATTTAGAAAAGATTTTGAAGAGAGAATGGAAAAGCGATATATATAAAGGGACAATGGGAGGACATCTGCACACCTACCAAGTGTGCAACAAAGTCCAGAAAGTTTGGGATTTTCCCTTGACAATGTCTGCAGAGGTATTTTTATAAAATCAACACCCGAGACAAAGCATAAACTGCGATAAGAGCACTGTTTAATAAAACATAAATAAAATGAAACAGGAGTAAGCTCTTTCGCACAAAATGTGCTTCATCAGACAATCATTTTATCACAAATCAAATGTAAATAGTCAAGTCATTATGTCATTAGGTAACAGTGGACAGCCTGATAGAAATGGGAGTTTTGTGACAGTGTAGCAGTTGTCTCCTGTCTTTTGACAGCCACCTAATTCTTAAACAGTCAGTTACAGTATGTGAGAGATGTATTTATAGCCTGTCTTTGCAGACAAAGTTCATACACGGCCATTAAAAATACCAAACAGGTTGTCAGTAACTCACAACACTAGACAATATCTGACATGCATATACTACAGGACAAACTCACAGACCTACATCTGCTGAGGCTTTTAAAAATTATCTTCTCAATCCCAAAAACGCAAAGACCTCACAGATACAGTAATTACAATAAATAACATCAGCATCCTGAAAAAATACTGCATCAAACCAAATGTCCACCATGGCACATTCAGACTCAACTCACTGTCTCTAAGTCTAAGCACAAATGTCAGGCCAGCAGACCAACACTGTAGTCATAGGACAGTCCATTGTGAGACCCAGGAATGTTCCACTCACCAGACAGGAGAAGGTTACAATCAGTTCTCTGTCAGGGAGAAGGATCCATCAGATCACACACACACACACACACACACACACACACACACCTAGGGCATTGAACCACAAATACCAGTATGACTCAGTCCTGGTCCATATCGGAATATAAGATCTGATGCGTACCTCCCTGAAGTATATGAAGAGAGACATGATGGAGCTTTCGGACTGTATGTCCCAAGCTGGTATGAGCCTAGCATTGAGCAGTATTCCACCTTCACCAAACATTATGCCATAATATGAACAGAATATAACTGACTTTAATAATTTGCTTAGTTTTATGTTGTCACTCAAAAATGGGTAGAATATTTGTCAGCCTGAAAAATATGATTGACAGACCACACTGCAAAAGCAAACTAACCTTTCCCTCACAGCAAGTTGTGGCAGAGTGTGGGTGAGCTTTTCCAGTAAAGCTGTGAACTGTTTTATTTTACCCCTTAAATAGAAGGTTTATTTCATAGCTCTACCCTCAGTTCACAGATAGTTAACCTTAATTCACCTGTTCTATCTTCTGTGTGACTCCTTAATTCACCTGTTCTAATTTCTGTGTGACTCCCAAGAAACACAACTGTGGTTTCTTTCTTAGTTTTAATATGCAATTAAAAGCAGAATGCAAGTAAAACACAGTGTAAAAAAACAAATCACAATATACAAAGTAGAAGAAAGCAGTAAAGTAATACAAAATATAAGAAAGCAAAAGCAAACTAACCTTTCGCTCACAGCAAGTTGTGGCAGAGTCTGGGTGAGTTTTTCCAGTAAAATAATAAATTAGTACCAGGCTAACTGCCCATGTGGGCAATTCCAAACCCAGCCAATTACCCTATGTGAGAATCAAATCCTGTGAACGCTGTAACCACTATGCCAACCAAAGCCAAATTTGAGTTAAATGTAGCCTCCCAGTCAAAGACAACCACAAGACATTATTCAGTTATGTCTGAAATCTCAAAGACAGTAGACAATAGTGTGCCAGACTAATGGCAAATTAAACTACCTGTACTGAGCCTGAGGACATAGCAAACCTACTGGCTGATAAATTCCACTCCAGGTTTACCCCACTTTCCTCCAGTCACCTCTCTAGAAGTACCCCCAACAATAGGCTATCCCAACTGTCACCAGGCAGTCTTCACGGCAAAAAAACACACTGCATCAATGGGCACTAGTGTTGAATCAAAAGCCTTCAAACAGGCTTTGTGCCAAATGAATATAGGACTAAAACTGTTATCCCACTACACAAAGGTAAGCCATCCATGGACCCAGGAAACTGCTGATTCATAAGCCTGACTAGTCTTATGCACAAGACAATGGAAAGAATTATCATGGATGTGATAAATGATGACATAGGAGACCTTCAGATGCTGGATCCAACTCAGTTTGGTTTTATCAATCGAAGTTTGTCTACTCAGTCCTGGTGGACTTCTTCATGAAGGTCACTAAAGCAATGGATGAGGACGAAATGGTGAATACTGCCTACCCCAACCTGGCCAAAGTATTCAACACAATTCCCATGTTGGCATTGTAGACAAGCTCATTGAATTAGGTATAAACCCCAGTGTCACCAACTGGATAGTCAACTGGCTCACAGCTAGGACCCAAGAAGTTAAGATAGGGAAATTGACCTTCACCAAAAGGCTAGTCAATAGTGGAGTCCCTCAGAACTTGGTGGTGTAGCCGCACCTGTTTGGCAACTATTTCTATGTGGTCAAGGCTAACATCAAAGTCCTCTGGTGACCAAATTCACAGATGGTTGCAAATTAGGTGCAGACATTGAATTCACTCAAGATACACGGGTCACTTTGTCTTACCTTTTTTGCCTCAAGTAGTATGGATGGAGAATATCACTTTGTTACCTCTTCTTACTTTTCCATTAAACCAAAATAACAGATGTTATTGCTGTCTGTGTTTTAGTTTTCTCGCACAAACACACACACACACACACAAAATCGAATATGGTGAAATGAATTTAGGGAACTTTTTTTTATGAACAGCAATGAGTGCTGCTGTTTCTTTTTTGTCGTTAAATACATAGATAAATTCAGAGTTTCTGTTAAGGAAATTGTTGCATATAGAAAGTAATATGAAAGACAGAGAAAGAATAATAAAAGGAGGAGAATTTTGGAATAAGTGGCAAAATCAGTCCTTTTTACATCTATCTTTAAAGTTGCCATGTAGGATCACGGCATACCTCTCAACTTCTTTGTGCAAGAAATCTGGACAAAACATAGATTAATGTGTGGGGACAAAGGTCTGAAATAGGGACAGATTTTAAATATTGATCTTATAAACTTAGAAGGTTGCTAGAATTACAGGTTTTCTGTTAACATGCATTTCCAAAAGGATATGAAGCCTGAAACCTCAAATGTCTGCCATTATTTAGTGACTTCAGTCCTCAGTGATTTGTCAGAAAACCATACATTTCTGCAGAACAGACCAAAAATATGAAGTAAAAATCTGGACAGTGAGAGGTATGCATCACAGATGTTAACACCTCTGTCTAGCATATGAAACTTATGATCATTTTCATCAGCTCACATTAACACACAAAATACTGTATAACATCCCCTTTTCACAAGCTACCTTGCTGCAATATAACTCTCCATCATGTGACTTACGCTCTGCCAATAGGCATCTACTATCTATTTATAAACCTCACAGATCATCTGGAGTTCGTCTCTATTCACACTGTATAGCAAACACCTGGTATTCAATTCCTGAAACTATCAGACTTACTCCCCACTACTCTTCCTTCAAATCCCAACTGATGGAACATCTATCCAACAACTGGTACTGCCAAAGTCCTATGCCAGACTAGTTATCTGTTCAACGATCATAGCTGGAATCATATCTTAGCCTTTTTTCCTATCCTTCCTATCGGTAACCCTTACCTACTACCTACTACCTTCTTTTCCTCTCTTAACACTACTCTTTCACCTTCATACAACTTCATCTGTATTTTATTGATGATAGTATGTGCTAGACCTAGAAAGATTTTATAGTACATTTTTACTTTTGCACATTTACAGTATGAATTTTTTTTGCAAACACTCATATTTTTTTTTATCTTTTTGTATTGTATTGTATCTGAATTTTACATGTAAAATTATAACATTATTAATGTAATTCTGGAGCCTTTCTCCCCGGCCTTCACTGAAAAGGGTCACTTGCCTAGTCAGACTTTCCCAGTAAACAAATGTCAAATAAGTAAATACATTTTTTGTCATCATCAGGCATGATGCAGCATATTTGGATTGTTAGTGTTCCAGACATTTTTGATGGTTACCTGTATGGTGTAAATGGTGTGTGGGAAATGAAGAGTTACTATCCCTCTGTGTAACTTTACATGGTGTGAATATACCTGTCAGTTGTCTCTGAGTTTGTGTCATATTTTTGGACCGCTCTCATAAAATTTTTGATTTTCTAATAATTTTTTGAGGATTACAGCCAGTCAATAATGTAATACATTTGAGTTTCATAATTCTTCAGAAAATATTTATTGATGTAAAATCTGTTTTTCTATTAGTGTCAGTATCTGTAGCTCAGCAGGTACTGGAAGATCAGAAGGCTGTGGGTTCTATTCCCACCCCAGGTGCTTGGATTTATTTTTTTATAATACTGATGCTGCAGATCAGCACTGGGGGTGGGGGTGTTGGAATGCAATGAGACATTAAAATCAAGGTCCTACATGCCTGAGTTGGTGGTTGCTTGGGTGGCTATTAAAGATGCTCCAGCACTTATTGGGTGAAAAAGTAAGAGCAGTTCCTGGTGCCATGGCCAGATTTCCTGTTGTCAGTATGAAAACCATCTCTGGTCTCCCTGAACAGAGGCCACTGGCAGAATGGAACTAACCCTGTCACCAAAAGCATACATAAATAAAAATAAATACAAAAATAAAAACGTGAAGTAGAGTAATATTTAAAAGTTGTCCTGATTTGGGACTTTGTACCCCACTCTTTTCGATTTTGCCTGAAATTATTAATCAAAGAAGGTGAGAGGTATGAGGATGAAGCACAACTGATGTGTTTCACTGAGCGCACACCCATGACAGAATGATGCATTTCAGCCTTGACTGCACCTGAGATGTCACCTTCCTGTCTGCTGCAGTGTAAAAGAACTTTGCAGTGTCATTGTAACAGCTGCATTAAAGGAGACACAAAAGGAAGCTGCCACACCTAGGTGGACTTGATAACTGTAAAGAGAAAATAAGCAGAACATATAAAACAACAAACTTTGCCCATAACTGGTTTTATCTATAAATTTGTTGGATTACATGCTAGATTATATCAGCTGTAAAGCAAATGTTATGTTTTGAAGAGGCATTAGAAGGGACATTTTAAATGAAAGCTAAAATATGTATGTGGATTCCTTGGATCTTATTTTAGGGAAAGATCTTTCTGCAGTTTAAATGAAGGCTTAGTAAAGGATAAGCTCATTGATTTGTAGCTGTAAGAGAACAATTGTGGGTCTTGATTTTTTGTTCGCTTGTTCATGTAGCAGTCTTTTAGAGAAAGTGATATTTATTTTGGGGAATAGAAATAGAAAAAATGGCAGATATTTTTAGCTGATCATAGGTAGGTACTAGGCTATCTGCCTGAGGGCATTTATAAGCCTAGCCAGAGTGTGTCGGCATTCGCCACCCCATTGATTAATTAACTGATCCTCTGTCAAGCAAACCCAGTGAAGCGATCCCAGGGTTGTATTTTCTGTTACCCATCCACTCGTCAAGGTTTCTCTTGAAGAGTGTTAGTGAGGGGCTCTGCCTAATGTAGTTTGGAATTTTGTTCCAAAGCATGGGGAGTCTCTGTGACAGGAATCTATCCTTCCGGCATGTTTAATTTATTGTTGTGGCGAGGTTTAGCTCACCAGAGCGAGTGGCTCGCAGTGACTTGGATTTCTTTAGGTGGAGCTTGTCCATCAATTCTGAGTTGGACATGGCTTTGTAAGTCAGGGAGAGATCACCTCTGAGTAAGCGATATGCCACTGAGTACAGCCAGAGTTTTTTCAGTCGGGCTGCATAGAACACATGTTTGAGGCCAGTAATTCTCTTGGTGAGGTACTTTTGTGGTCTCTCCAGCTGTTGAAAGTGTCTTGTGAGGTACATCCCAAATGGGGCATTGTACTCTATGATGGGTCTGATGAGTGACGAGATGAGTGACGAGTAGAGGGGCACTATAACCTCTTTATTTCTAGATGCGAACCCTTTAGTAATTAGATGGGCCACATAGAAGGATTTCCTAACTACTTTGACAATATGTTTGTTAAAGGAGAGATTACTATCTACCTGGGTCCCCAGATCTCTTATTACCTCTTCTGTATTAAGGGGGCTGCCACCTATGTGGTAATTCATGGGTGTTTTGTTTTTCCCAAACAGGATGACTATGCATTTTTTGGCATTTAGCTTGAGGCCATGACTTTGACACTAGGTGTCCATCTCAGTAAGGCCCTTTTGGAGGATGTCCGTGTCAGCCAGAGAGTCAATTATGGCTCCCAGTTTGCAGTCATCGGAGAACTTGGTTAGCCATAGTCCTCCTGTGTTTGCCTGTACTTCTGAGAAGTATATGCCGAACAGTAGGGGTCCCAGGACTGTGCCTTGTGGGACACCACTTGTGACTGGTTTAGAGTCGGACCTGGAGCCTGCTATTCTTACCGTGTGAGTTCAGTCTGTAAGCCAGTTGGCAACCCATCTCATGACATAGGGGTTTATGTTCAGGTTGATGAGTTTTTCTGTAATACCAGAGTGGGGAATGGTGTCGAAAGCCTTGGCGAGGTCAAGGTAGGCTGTGTGAACAACCTTTCCCTCGTCTATGGCCTTGGTGACTGTCTTGAAGAAATCAACCAGGTTTAGTAGGCATGATCTGCCCTTAACAAAGCCAAACTGGGTTGGGTCAAGTGTTTGGAGGTTCCCAATGTCTTTGTTAGTGAGTTCCATGATGATGATGCGCTCCATAGCCTTGCAGACCAGGCTAGTCAGGCTTATGGGGCGATAGTTACCAGGATCAGTTGTGGCCCCTCCTTTGTGGAGTGGAATAACTGTTGCTGTGCACCATTCTAAGGGCACATAGCCTGTGGAGAGGCTGAGGTTGAACAGCATGTTTAGCTGGGGGGTTAGTTCGTTCTGTAGTTCATGCAAGATGCAGCCTGGGAAACCATCTGGCCCCATTGACGCTATGTTTTTGGCTTTTGAAAATGCTATTTTCACCTGTGCATCTATGATTTCCAGGACACTACACTTTTCCGGTATTATTGTGGGCCCTTTTGGGGGTGAGAGGGGGTTGAAGTTTGCACTGAATCTATCTGCCAGGATGTTGGCAATATCAGTAGGTTCAGTATATTTTGTGCTATTTTGCAGTAGTTAAGTGCATATCTGCGAGTCGCCACTTAGATTCTTAACATAGCTAAAGAAGGCTTTGTGGTTATCTTTTGAATCCTTGGCTATTTTTCTTTCAAAGTTAGCCTTGGATGATTTTATCAGGGACCTTAGTTTCTCACTGATACTGATCAGGGGTGTCTTTCCTTCTTGGGATTTGCTTTTTTTTCTGAACTAGTTTCCGCCTTCTATTGTATAGCCTGTTTATGGCAGGGGTCCACCAGACTGGTTTCCTTCTCTTAGAGGAGTGAGTCTTGGTTTTGCTAGGGATGGCATGATCCATGCATCCTTGTAGGTGCTCATAGAGTGCATTTGTAAAGGTTTCTGCATCTTGGGCAGCGTTATCATTTAGCGTGGGGGCTGTGAAACTTACCGCCTCTGTCTTAAGAAAGGTGAAGTTTGCTTTAGAAAAGTTTTTTACTGTGGTTTCCTTAATTGGGGGTGGTGGTGGGGTGCGGACATCCAGAGTGATTAGTTTATGGTCTGATCTAACCAGTGATGGGTTGATCTCCGGTGTGGAACACCTGTCACCCATGTTTGTGATGACCAGGTCCAATATGTTTTCACCTTTGGTAGGGTAACTTACGAGCTGATCCAGGGCATTTGAGTTAATGAGTTCCAGGAAGTGCTGGGCCTGGGAGTTTCTACTCGAGTAGTTTTCCCAGTTAATGGTAGGGTAATTGAAATTGCCCAATATCAGGGTGTTCGGTAGAACCATCATGTTTTCCAGTGTCTTCAGAAAGGTGGAGTAGTGGTCCTTGGTCAAGAAGGGTGATCTGTAGCAGGCCACAATTTGCATTGCAGATTTGCCCGATGTTAGTTGCACATGGATGATCTCAGAGGTATCATGCTGTGCCACGAACTTGGAGGTGTAGGTATCCTTGATGAATATGGATACACCCACTCCTTTTGTGTTTTGGTCCGTATTCTGTGGCCGAAATGTGTGGTACGAGTTGTAGCCTGGTAGTGCTGGGGTGCTCTCTGGAGCTTTGAACCAGGTTTCAGTTACTGCACAGATGTTGATGTTCTCCATACTGAGGAGTGCTTCGAGCGCATACATTTTGAGATTTAAACTCCTGGCGCTGAGTAGCATAACCCTCAATTTTTTGTTAATTGTGCTGTTTATGGAGTTGGGTTTGACTTTTGAGCCTTGCCTAAAAAAGGCACTATGGGGGCAGCAAGAGCCTTGGCCAGTATTCAAAAGTCTAGGGGTGACAGGTGCAAGCCTTCTCTTACGAAGCAATGTGGCTTGTCGAGCATGTCGTCCCAGGCTGACAGACACTGGATCCCCTTTGAGTGACACCAGAAGCTTAGCCAGTTGTTGAAATTGATAATTTTTTCTTTATACTGAGGTATCATTCTTGGTGAGGGCAGGATGCCACTCAGGGTCAGGGTCATACCAGCCTGGGCTACATGATCAGAGATCTCTTCCCTGTCTCTTTTCATGTAGTCCAGGGAGGTACGTCTCAGGTCATTCACACCAACATGAACAATGACAGAGTCATATTTGTACTTGTTCTGGCGTGACCTGAGTGCTTGTGTTATGTGGCGGATTCTGGCTTCCGACAGGCAGCTAACAGTAACCTTCTGCTTGTCCAGCCTAGTGAGTGGGACGTCAGTGTGCCTGACTATAGAGTCACCTATTACTAGTGTGTTAGGTATGTTATTTTGCTTTAAGGGCTGTGATTATGAGGCACACTGATTTTGTGATGTCCTTCAAGAATGCAACTGCAGTCATAACATGTGGGTTGTCCTGCCTCAGGCAGCCCTGGATTCCAAAGTCTGGGTCCGACGTTGGCTGATGTCGCATTTCTCTCCGATGTCAGAGCGGCTGGAGTACATAAGCATCAGCCGACGCCATTTTCTTCAGTCTTTCTTGCCGCGTGGTGCCCGAAGCAGAAGCAGTTCGCAAGTGCCGGTCGGTCATCTCCTGTATTCTACGATACCGAAGTCATCAAAAAAGCTAAGTACCCCATTGGGGACCTTTTCTTGCCTCAGCCGATGTCAGAAATTACTGAAAAAGTTAACAATTGTCTTTTTGTGGTAAACAAATACCTCATAAGGATTTCCACTCTTACTGCCTCCCTTGCCTGGGCCCAGACCACGACGTCTCGGCCTGTGTAGCCTGTGCTCGCTTCAACAAGCGCACTCTCAGGCGCCGCTGAAGATTTTAAATTTGCTTACACCATGCGGATCTTCCGACATCGCAAACTCCCAAAAGCGAAAAGACCGGGACCGACATCCTCGGCCCGCATCTACCGACTCCACGCCAAAACCTAGCGCGAGTGCTCGGTTCTCTCTGAGACGGTCTCTGCACATTCCAGACATTACTCCGCCAGTTATAGACTTTCCTCCGGATAGTAATGCCGAGACCATTGCTGTAGACAAGGTCACTCCTGCGAGCTGCCAGGCCTCCTCTGGCCATGTCTATTAAGGCCTACACTAGGGCTAAGGCAGCCAGCAAAACTAAGCATATTACTTCTAAATCCTTATCTCGGCCGACTCGAGACACAAATTATGTCCATGGCTGCTGATTTAATTTCCATGATTAGAGGTTCACAGGCCCATCCTGAGAGAGCATCCCAGCCTCCTCCTGATAAAGGCCCGGGTTGAACCCTCTGACCCTACTCCTTCAGATGAAGACTCTGAGGGCTCTGTCCACTCTGATAGCCAGGAAGAGCTCTTCCAGACCTATGAGGACTCGGATGCAGAAGATTCCATCCCTTGCCTCCCCTCCTGAGGATATTTCTTTTGGGGAAGTTCTGCACACCATGAGGAACATTTCAAGTGGCAGGGTCAGGAATATTCTGATTCTAGGAAGCCTTAGGACTTTCCTTAAGAAGCCTCAGCACAGGCCCTTAGCTATTCCTCCTGTACTTGATGTTCTGGATGATTTGTATTCTGACTCTAGTGCTACCCCTGATTCTCTTCCTCCTGCTCCAGCCAAGCCAGACAGGTATTACAGGATCCCAGAAACTCATTCCCATTTATTCAGGGCCCATACTGCTGATATGGAAACTATTTCACAGGGGCCTAAAGGAGTTTCAGCCTCCACCTCAAAAAATCCTTTGCCCTCCAACAGGGAAGCAAGGTCATTAGAGAGATGGGGCAAAAAGGTTTACACATCCACCACCTTATCTATGAGAGCTTTAAATTGCCTTTTTCATATGTTACAATATCAGGATTATCTCTTAGAAGATTTACAAAAACATTAGCTTCTCCTGATCCTTTAGACAGGAAGACTTTGCAGGAAGCTGTACATAACACTCAGCAAGTAAGCAATCACTTCCTGCAGTGTGGATATGATGCACTGGAAGCTTCATGTAGGGCAGCTATGACAGGGGCAGTGATTCGTAGACATGCTTGGTTAAAAGATCAACCTCTACCAGATCATGTAAAAGCAAAACTTCTGGATGCACCTTTGGAAAAGAACAAGCTTTTGGTGCAAATGCTAAGGATGTGTTAAAGACCATCGATGAAAAAGCAAAATCAGTTCAGACTGTGAAAGATTTCCTCCAGGTTCAACCCCCCAGATTTAGTAGGAATTGGCCTTCAAAAACTGGTCCTTTCCTAATCCAGAAAAGTTTCAAAGGGTAAGAACAGGCGTGGCGAGGAAGAGGCCAATACAGAGGCCCTTACAGGCGACAATGGCAGCCAGGAAACCAAAGAAGTGGCGCAGGGGTTTCACCTGCCCAACAACCACAAACTCAATGACTTTCCTCTACCGCCTACCAGGGAACAACTAGAAGCTCCAAATTATCTCTGTTTGCAGAAAACTGGCACAGACTGACAAAGGACAAATGGATTTTGGACATTATAGACCGAGGGTACAGGTTTCATTTTCATACCTTACCAAGAAAACAAGGCATGCCAAACCTACCACAAAATCAAAGGGCAGAGGCTATCAAGCAAATCACTCTGCTGACTCGAATGAAAGCAATAGAAAGAGTTCCACAACAAGAACAAGAACAGGGGTTTTACTCAAGACTGTTCCTTGTTCCAAGAAAAGAATCTCAATGGAGACCAATACTGGACTTGTCCGCATTAAACACCTTTCTCATAGTACCAAAGTTCAAAATGCTGACTCTACAGCAACTCCTTCCCATGCTGGGCAAGGAGTCGTGGCTGATTACTCTGGACCTCAAGGAGGCATACCTGCATGTCCCTATCAGGCACAGCTGCAGAAGATACCTCAGATTTCTTGCAGGGCCAGAGCATTATCAATTCTCAGCATTGCCATTTGGCTTATCTACTGCGCCCAGAGTATTTACAAAATGCCTGGCTTCAGTAATTGCTCATTGCATTCTCCAGGGTATACGAATTTGCCTGTACCTGGACGACTGCCTCATACAAGCGGACGACAAATTGATGTTGACAAAAAACCTGGATTATGTCATACGATTACTTCAAGCTCTGGGATACACAGTCAACTTCCAAAAGTCAAGACTGCAGCCATCCCAGCAAATAATCTTCTTAGGAGCCAAACTAGACACAGCCTCTCAGATGGCTTACCTGACAGAAGACAAGCAAGAGAAGTTAACTCATTACTTCAAAGGTTTAGCAAAACTCACCCAGATGACTGCAAGGAGATTCGTACAGGCCCTGGGTTACATGGCATCCTGCATTCTACTGGTTCCATTAGCAAAACTACACATGAGAAAGCTTCAATGGTACCTAAAAGCATTTGGTCTCAACACAGCAACAACTTGGAGACAATCATACCACTCATTCCATGCCTACAAAAGGAATTCCTATGGTGGGCCTCGGTGAGCCAGGAAAACACAGGTATGTCATTCAAAAAACCACAGATAGCACAGACCATGACTACAGACGCCTCAGACCTTGGATGGGGCACATGGAAGGCAGGTGTATACAAGGACAATGGTCTCCAAAGGAAACACATCTGCATATAAACCAAAAGGAAATGCTGGCAGTAATGCATGCCATTGAGGCTTTTCAACACCAACTCCAGCAAGGCCATTTAATGATACGGACAGACAACACCACTGTGATGTGGTACATAAACAAGCAGGGGGCACCCACTCTTACCCTTTGCAGACTGACAATGCAGCTTTGGGAGAAATCACTGAGCCTAAACATCCAGTTACAATCCCAGTTTGTTCCAGGAAAAGACAATGTGTTGGCGGACAGCCTAAGCAGGAATTTCACAGATCCACACGAGTGGAGGTTACATCCGAAGGCCTTCAGACAACTCACTTCGACATGGGGCAAGCCAGAAGTGGACCTATTTGCCTCTCACCCCAATCATCTTCTACCAAAATTTTGCACAAGGACATACCATCCAAAAGCTTGGAAAATAGATGCCCTCTCATTCAACTGGAACTCACTAGCAATCTATGCATTCCCACCTCTGCCACTGATGACCTCAGTATTACTAAAGATCAAAGCAGAGAAGCCCAAGGGAATCATAATAGCTCCGGATTGGCCAAGACAACACTGGTACCCACTACTACGGAGCATATGTCACACCAGGAGGTGGGCCCTCCCTCAGTGGCCTCTACTTTTGACTCAACACAATTTCGAAACACTGCATCCAAACCTTCAGACACTGCAGCTAACAGCCTGGGAGATCCCATAAATAACTTCAGCTTATCTCTCTCCAAGGAAGTTCAGCGGATACTAACAGAGGCTCGAAGACCATCCATAGAAAGGTTTACTTAGCGAAGTGGAAAAGATTCAGCAATTGGAATACCAGCAAGGGACATGATGCATCATTACTGAACATCCCACTTATCTTGGAATATTTGGCAGATATGTTAAAGAACGGCCTCTCATATTCTTCCATAAAGATACATGCATCTGCTATTTCAGCTAGATACAACACTGATCCTCCTGTTTTCTCTCACCCCTTACTAAGACAATTCCTCAGGGGAATCAAGAACATTAAGCCACCAAGAAAGGCCCCAGTGCCAGCCTGGGACCTCAATTTTGTCTTAGAAAAACTGACTCTACCTCCTTTTGAGCCAGCAGCTTCAGTTGACTTGCAATTTCTCTCATGGAAGACAGCTTTCCTGTTGGCAATTACCTCAGCAAGAAGGGTTTCGGAGCTACAGGCCCTAATGGCAATACCACCCTTTGTTATTTTCCACAGAGACAGGGTTTCATTAAGGACCAACCCTACTTTTATGCCAAAGGTGGTATCTAGGGTTTCTCTAAATCAAGCCATTCATCTGCCTGCTTTCTTCCCCAATCCTGAGAATAAGGGGGAAAGACTTTTGCATACCTTGGACATTCACAGACGACTTCGATACTACCTGGACAGAACCAAGGCCAGTAGGAAGTCTGAACAACTTTTTGTAGCTTTGCAGTCCAAGGAAAAGCAATTTCAAAACAGACTATTTCTAAATGGATTGGACATTGCATCAGATTCTGTTATTCCTTTCATGGAAAGACTGTTCCAGCCAATGTCAGACCACATTCCACCGGAGCTACAGCCACCTGTACAGCATTTTTAAGAGGGGTGCCTACCAAGGACATTCTAGAAGCTGCTACATGGAGCTCCGTGCATACATTCTCCAAACACTACAATCTCCCTCTATATTCCAGATCCAGAGCAGGCTTTGCTTCGGCAGTCCTGCAGGGTTTGATTGCCACACCATCTCTTTCCTAGAGCATACCTCCTCCCCCAGCTAAGCTATGGTATTCTACCCACATGTTATGACTGCAGTTGCATTCTTGAAGGACATAGTACAGTTTTGTACCTACCATAAATGTAGATGTCCGATACACATGCAACTGCAGTCGGATCCCTCCCTCCATACCCCTCTATGCCTAGGGTCCACTCCTATCCCTGTTACTCTTAGCTGGGGATATCTGTTATGGTGTATTTGTTTTATTGCTCATTTATTTGTTTGGAACCCTGTTTTTGTCTTCCAATTTGATTACAGCCTTCCTTGGAGGGCACCTGGCATCTGGGGCAAGAAACACTGAAGAAAATGGCGTCGGCTGATGCTTATGTACTCCAGCCGCTCTGGCGCCGGAGAGAAATGCGACATCAGCCGCCGGACCCAGACTTTGGAATCCGGCCGACCGAGGGCTGCCTGAGGCAGGACAACCCACATGTTATGACTGCAGTTGCATGTCTATCGGACATCTACATTTATGGTAGGTACAAAACTGTACTTTTTATGTGTTGTCTGATTTGTGATGGGAGGTGCAGATTGTTTGGGTGTCTGCTTTGGAGGTCTCTGATGCTTTTGTAGGTTTTTATTTATAATCTCTGAGTATGATTTTGTGTATTTATGTGTATTTTTTGCCAGTGCTGGTTTAGAAGGTCTATGTGTGGCTGGAGGTGTGGTGAAAGTGTTAACCTTCTCCTCTTGACTGTCTGTTCCAGTCTTGATCCAGTCTCATAGTTTGAAGAATTGCTGTATTGTGCTTTGTGTGTGTTCACAGGTACTCTGTATTCTAGTTTTAGAACTAGAAAGTTTATTCCTGGAGAGTTTCTAGCTTCATACTGTAGTACGTCAGAGATTGTATAACAGAACTAAATGTTTAAAGTTTTTGAAGACTTAATCAGTGCTTATTTCATTTTTATATTTGAAAGAGGACATAGTCTAGCCAAATGTTAATTTGGGCTGTATTAGAGGGGTGTTGTCAGGTGTGTATATTTATAATAGTGGAATCTTTTTAAGTTTTTGCTGAGTATCAAATGTACTAACAGCTGCCTTTTGTGCCATTTGTATTTATTATTTTTTTAGTATGTACAATTTTGTAATTATACAAATTGTTTTGGTAATCATTTTGTAGAAATGTTGGTGCAGAAGCTGTTTTTTCTGGGTTTAAGCAGTAATATGTCATCAGCATACTGGGTTGCCATTTGTGCATATGATTGAGAAGAAGAAGACTGTTACTGAACACAGTCTATGAAACCAAGTACTGAGCTCTGAGGAGCATTCATTTTTAGGATAACAGTGCTAGAGGTATTCTGTCTTACAGTAACTTGAGAAGTCTGATCTATGAGATAATTTTGAACCATTTGAGTGTGCGATCCCCAAATCCTGGTTGCTGTAGTTTTTAAGTAACATCAGTTAATGATCTGCTTTTTAAGATACCCAGTCAGCATTGCACTATTTAAGTACCCTGTTCCAACTTATTGAAAACTGTATCTGTCATGGTATTTCAACTATATTGTAACTATCCCTGAATCTACTTTGGGCATGGAGTGATATCCTCCAATTGTTAGCATGGCCCGGAACTTGATTTTAGACTATTTTTGAACATGTTTATAGTTTGACACAGGTTAGTAATCGGCCTATAGTCCTGAGGTGATTTGGGGCATGAGTCCTAGTGTGTGGTATGTAATTTGCAGTATGTTTAAATCCTGTAGTTAGACAAATATGACTCAAGGGTTTTGCTATAAAGGATTCAGCCCATACCTGTCAACTTCTTAGATCCAGAAATCTGGACGAAGCCATACGTAAAAGTGCCACAAAGGTCTGAAAATACAGACAATTTTTTTAAATCATGCTCTCACAAACTTTGAAAGTTGATAGAGTAACAGGTTTTGCATTAGCATGAATTTTCTGAAGGGTATGACGGTTGAAACTTAAATGTCTGTCATTCTTTATTTTTACTTCAATCTTTAATGATGTGCCATTAATTTGCCAGGAAACCACAATTTTATGAAAAAAATGGACCAAAAATATGAGGCGAAAATCTGGACATTCTGCAAAATCTGTACAGTTGAGAGATGTGATCCAGCTATCCCAAGAAATGATAAATATAAGCCTTAATACTTAGGGCAGTTGCTTGTTTTAATATTTTCAAGTAGGTTCCTAAATAATTTTCTTCAAAAAGTTCATGAAGTAAAAGGGGGTGTTTTATCAACATACTGGGTTATTGGTAGGTTTGCCCTTGATTAAGAGTAAATAGTAGTCATTGCTGTAAAGGCTATAGGTTCCAGAACAGATTTCAACAAGGCTGCTGCTTAACATGTTTGGGATGCAGTTTGAGTTGGGGAAATGGTGCTTTGCCATCCTCTACCATAAAAAAGATTCCTTTCAGTGATTTTTCTGTTTTTGGCTCATGGCTGTAAATTAGCAGTCCATTATAAGGGCAGATGTTTGTGTGTCTGAGAAATGAATGTTGTACTTTTTAGTCTATGTATAAAACAGTAACTGCTGTTTAAAAAATATCTTTTGATATTTAGCAAAGAAAATATTGTATGTAAAAGCATGAGACACATGGTTATTTGGAATTAAGTTTGCTGACTTGACCAGTGGCAGAAGTGGTAGATGACAAATGCCATTTCATTTACTGCCCATGGAGGTGTTGGAGCGAGTGAGATACATACTTCCCTGAAATGCTCTCTCATCAGCACTGGCTCTAATGAGTTGAGGATGGGGTACATGAGACATTGCTACCTACCTAGGAGGGTGAGGATGGGGTCCAAGAGGCATAGCTATTTACCTAGGAGGGTGAGGATGGGGTACGCAAAGCATAGCTATCTGCCTAAGAGTGTGAGGACGGGGTCCATGAGGTATAGGTATCTGCCTAGGAAGGTTAGGATGGGGTACAAGAGACATAGCTATCTGCCTAGAAGAGTGAGGATGGGGTACATGAGGCATAGCTATCTGCCTAGGAGAGTGAGGATGGGGTACATGAGGCATAGCTATCTGCCTAAGAGGGGGAGGATGGGGTCCATGAGGTATAGGTATCTGCCTAGGAAGGTTAGGATGGGGTACAAGAGGCATAGCTATCTGCCTAGGAGAGTGAGGATGGGGTACATGAGGCATAGCTATCTGCCTAAGAGGGGGAGGATGGGGTCCATGAGGTATAGGTATCTGCCTAGGAAGGTTAGGATGGGGTACAAGAGGCATAGCTATCTGCCTAGGAGAGTGAGGATTGGGTACATGAGGCATAGCTATCTGCCTAAGAGGGTGAGGATGGGGTACGCAAAACATAGCTATCTGCCTAGGAAGGTTAGGATAGGTTACACTAGGCATAGCTGTCTGCCTAGGAAGGTTAGGATGGGATACACTAGGCATAGCTAAATGCCCAAGAGGGTGCGGATGGAGTACACATATCATAGCTATCTGCCTAGAAAGGTTAGGATAAGGTACACTAGGCATAGCTATCTGCTTAGGAGGGTGCGGTTGGGGTACACAAAGCATAGCTATCTGCCTAGGAGGGTGAGGATGGGGTACACGAGGCATAGTCATCTGCCTAGGAGGGTGTGAATGGGGTGCACAAGGCATAACTATCTGTTTAGGAGGGTGAGGATGGGGTACACAAAGCATAGCTATCTGCCTAGGAAGGTGAGGATGGGGTACATGAGGCCTAGCTATCTGCCTTGGAGGGTGAGGATGGGGTACACAAAGCATAGCTATCTACCTAGGAGGGTGTGGATGGGGTTTATGAGGCATAGCTATCTGCCTAGGAGGGTGAAATGCTACTTTTTCCAATTCAGACCGCAGGCATACATCACTTTGATACAGATACCAAGCCTTTAAAAGATAGGTGTCCTGTTGAGGAGTTTTTCTTCTTTTTTTCATTTGGGTTTAAAAAAAATGTCATTCAGTAAGGAAAAATGTGAGTGTGGGAATACTGCTTCTTCTCCAGCCTCCTCCAGACACCTCCATTGGGTTGGATGAAAAACCTGAGGATCAACCAGTTACACTGTCAACCTCCACTGTCATGACCCAGTCAGAGGCTGCTTATCCGCTAGTGTGCTGAGGCTATTTAGATGAGGAGGGGGAACCATGGCTAATCATTTTGACTCCTTTTAAGAGGCCTAGAGACTCTGATTCCTCTGAGGAGGAGGTGGACTTAGATTCTGGAGAGGAGTCCTTGTCTTACTTCTGTCAAATACATTCCTCTCTAGCTCTGGAGTCTGAAAAAGAACATTGCCTTACCCCCAATTCCTACAGTAAAGAGTTGCCTGTGGAGGACAGTAATGTCCACATGATGGAACATTTTAAATGGGATTGTTCCTAGATTTCTGATATTCAGAAAAGGTACTGTGACCTTTTGCAGATTGATTCACCTTGGGGTTCTGCAGTTCCTCCAGTCTTAGATGATCTTTTAAACACCTTTTATTTCTGCCTCTCGGGCTCCTTACTCCCAGCTCCCTGCTCCAAAGAAGCCTGGCAGGCTATGTAAAGTTCCTGAAGCTCAGAAGATTTTATATAAAAGCTCTTCTTCTGACCCATCCATGATTTCCCTGGACACTGACAAGCCTTCTAAGTTGCTGTCCTCTTCCAAGCTGCATACCTCTGCCACATTAACCCTCAGAGCCATTAACTACCAGACCAGTATGACTAGATACGTCCTGGCTTTTCTTTCTCAACTTGAGGGTGTTCTTTCTGATTTGCCTGATTCAGCAGCTAATTCCTCCGCTATTTCTCTTTTGAGCTCTGCTTTCCAGGTAGCTCATTACTCTTTAAAATATGATTATGATGCTGGTGATGCCTTCTCTAGGGCAGCTGCTGCAGGGAAGGTTATATGGAGATATGCCTGGTTGGTTGCAGCTCCAGTCCCTTCCAGATGACATAAAGGCTAAGTTGCTGGACTCTCCTTTAGACAACCAAATAATCTAAAGCAACTGAGCAGGATAAGGGGAAGGACATGCAAGATCTTAAGCAGATCTTCCTTTCTTCTGTTCCCAAGTTTCAGAGAAATTACTGCTCTAAGTCTTTCCTGTGAAGAGGCAACCAGGGTAGCCTCTCAGGACTAACAGGTCTTCCAAGACATTTTTTCCTGATAAGGCCTATCAGGCTTCTAAGAGTCAAAAGTCTTCTTTTCCTGACAAATCTGCTTCCGTTTGACATTCAACTTATTTAGCCCCTCAACCAGATTCCTATTTCCTTCAGACTAACTTTGTCCCTTCCAGTTTGGCAATGCATAATCACAGATTCATGGATGCTTCCCATTATTCCAAATGGGTATTTCATGGATTGGAAGTCCCTTTTCAGACATTCTCCAACCTGCCAAACCAAGAACCAATACAAATATGCAGTAAAAACAGTGGTAAGCAGAAACACCAAAACGCAGTAGAACCAAAATTCAAAAGTCCTTTTTAATGACCAAAGGTCATTAAAGTGGACTTTTGGAATTTTGGTTCTACTGCGTTTTGCTGTTTCTGCTTACCACTGTTTTTACTGCACATTCCCCAACCTCCTCATTGCCGACTTACTCACTTTCCTTCGGCTCTTCAGAATCTTTTGGGTCAAGGATCCATTCATCCAGTTGCACCCTCTCAGAAGGACAAGGAACTTTATTCTAGAATGCTCCTGGTTCCCAGGAAGGAGAGCTCTTGGAGACCCATTCTGGATCTTTCTTTTCTCAACACCTTTCTGAAAGTACCCTTTTTTTAAGGTGTTGCCACTCCAGTCTCGGTTTCCCCTGTTACTTCCCGAGTCTTTAATATTGTGTTGGGATCTGAAGGTTTCCTATATTCACATTTTTATTCACTCCCTTTACAGGATTTTCTTTTTTACTTTTCTCTGTTTCTCCTATTTTCAGTTCTATGCTTTGCCTTTTAGATGAGCTACAGCTCTGAGCATCTTTACCAAGCTTCTGGACCTAGTGGTAGCCTTCTGCAAACTTCAGGAAATTCAGATTTTCCCTTATGTGGGTGATCTACTAATTCAATCTCCCTCTTAGCACCTTCTTGTACAGGATTTCAAATAAACTATTCTTTTTCTCCACAGTGCGGGGTTCACTGTAAATCTCAAAAAGTCTGATCTTACCCTTTCTCAAGACCAAGTTTTTCTGGGTTGCAGGATTCAGATCTTGCCAATGGTGGTCTTGCTTCCTCCTCCTCCCAATGTCCTTTTCTTGACTGACTACTTTCAGTCTCTTCTTCTTCATGAGCTGCCTGCAAGAGAGCTTTTTCGATCCCCAGGATTCATGGCCTCCACCATTCCTATGGTTTCTTTCACCAGGCTCCACATGCAGATGTTTCTGTATTATCTCAAGACTGTTTGGCTTCAGTGCTGCCATACTCTGGATCTTCTAATCCCTCTCTTGTCTTTCTTCAAAGTAGAGTTCCTCTAGTGGATTCAGTAGACTTCTTTGAATCCCAGCCTGCCTTTTTAAGTGCATCTTCTAACTCAGGATCTGTACACAAATGCTTCCACTCAGGGTGGGAGAGCCTTTTCCAACAATATCAGGGCCCAAGAAGTTCAGTCTTCCCAGCAACAAGTGGACCATATCGACACAGAAGAAATGAGTGCTCTAATTCTGGCTCTTTGTGCCTTGTACCCTCTTTGGGTTCCAGGTCCTTTGAGAATTTTCACAGACAACAGCATGGTTATGTGATACATAAGCAAATAAAGGGGCACAAAATCTTACTTTCTGGCTTGGCTCTTCATGCCTTGCAACTGGGTCTATATCAGATTGCCGAATGCTGACAACTTCGAAGCTTCAAACTTCAAAATTGAAAGTTCGAAGTCTAAAAATGTCGAATGTCAAAAAAAAAAAAAAAGCTCTATGCAGGGGGGCAAGCCCCCCTGCACTCCCACACCCCCCCCGCTACTTAAATGTACCAACTCCGAGATAGCACTACAGTGCAGTAAAGGGAAATCTTCCCTTCCCGCACCCTGTGGCGATCTCCGTTATACGTTTTGATGTTTTTACACTTCAGACTTTCAAGTTCGAAGTTTAGCACTTCGAACTTGTCAGCATTTGACATTATCATATAGACCCTTGCAACCTCATTGGGTTCCAGGTTCTTTGAGAAGTTTCACAAACAACACCATGGTTATGTGATATATAAACAAACAAGGGGGCACAAAATGTTACCTTCTTTGCAGGCTAGTTCTAAAGGCTTGGGATTTTGCAGTCAGCCATCAATTAACTCTGCTGTAGTTTATACTCCCTTAGAGCACAGTCTAGTGGCAGACAAACTGAGCAGGTCCAGGGCAGATCTTCACAAATGGATGCTTCACAGAGAGGTTTTTCTGGACATTATGCATCAGTGAGGTACTTCTCAAGTAGATTTTTTTGCCTCACCTCTGAAAATAAATCTCCTCCAGTTCTGTTCTACAGTGCCAAGTCCTCTGGCTTGGAAAATGGATGCCATGTCTTTTCTTGGAAGGGAATGTTTCTGTATGCTTACCACCCCTCTTCTCTGTTGCCAAAAGTCCTACAAAAAATCATATGGAAAACCCAGCATTTAACTGGTGACTCTCTTTTGGCCCAGACAACACTTGCTTTTCCCTTCTATTTCATCTGGCCAGGGGCAGTCATCATAAGTTACTTCACAGGACAGATCTTCTCATACAGGACAAGGGCTTAGCTCATTCACCCTCATTTACTCACAGTGCAATTAACTCTTTTGGTGTTAGGGTTTTGATTCCTTTTAAACACCAATTCTCTGAGAGCATGCTTCGGGTTTTGCGGGAGTAGCTAAATGGAAGAGATTTTCTTTCTATTTGGTGTCATGCTCATAACCTGAACCCTCCTTCAATGGGTATTCCAGTGATACTTCTTTACTTATGTGAGCTGCTTAATTCTGGTCTGACAGACTCATCTGTTAAAACTCATTGGTTAACCATTTCTGCTTGTCTGCATTTGAATCTGACATGCTTCTAGATTTGAACACTTTTTGAAAGATTTCATTCATATTGGGCCTCCAGGAAAGTCTATTCTTCTGTCTTGGGAACTTTAATTTTGTTATTGAAAAATTGACTCAGCCTCTTTTTGCGCATGCAGTCTATTCTTTACAACACTGTAGTTGGAAAACTGTTTTTTTTTTTTTTTTGTAGCCCTTAATTCTGCCAAGAGGGTTTCTGAACTTCAGGCACTTATGGCAGTTCCCTCTCTTTGTACCAATCTTTTTTTTTTATGCCAAAGGTTGTTAATGCCGGTGGTGATGCACTATATGCCAATTCCATTGGCAAATCCTGGAATGTACTACCAAACAACCTAAGACTTATGCCCTCTCAGCACCAATTTAAATTACATCTTAGAGCATACTTGAACTCCAAATGGTTATGCCCTTGTTCCTCTCCAGACTAACAAGCTATTGCCCCAGTCGTACCTAGGCCTCTCTTAGCCTCTGCCTAACCCAAAAACCAAAGAACACCCTATTCTTGTCCTCTTTGTCTGGCTGTTCTAATCTGTACCTTGTTAAATCATTTAATATTTCTTGCTTTCTCTTATGTGGTCTGTAAGCATCAGTGTATTTATTTGTACTCACTTGTCATAGGCTTATTATTGTAAATGTATTAATCAGTATATTATCTTGTGTAACAATAACAATGTTTTTGTTAATCTAACTATGACCTTGGAGCTTTTCTCCCCGGGCCTCCACTGAAAATGGACATGCATCCAGTTGGACTAGCCCGGTCAACAAATGTAAAATAAAATAAATAATAATGACTTGTATCTGAATCAAACTATCCATCTTCCACCTTTTTTCCTTCCCCTCAGAATGATAGTGACAGAATGTTACATATTTTAGATCTACACAGGACATTACTTTGATACGACTGAAGGTATAAAGAAAACCTGAGCAAAGTTTTGTTTCTTTCCACTCCAGGAAATTGGGTTTGGCTGTTTCTAAGCAAACTCTCTCTTCCTGAATTTCTAAGGCCATTTCCTTTTGCTAGTCGTTTCATGCTAAGCCGCTTTCTGCCAATGTTCTTGCTCATTCTACCAGGGCTGTGGCCTGGGTCTGGATACTAGGTACATTCTGGAAGCTGCTCCTTGGTCTTACCTTTACTAAAAATCATAAGTTGGATGTGATTTCTAGAGCCAGGGTTGGTTTTTCCAAGGCCATCCTACATTGGGTGTTGGAGGGGCTCCTCTGTGGCTTCCTCCCACCATACTTTTTAGTAGTTTTTGAACTTTTCCATTTGTAAAGAATACTGCATCAGTGATAAGGAAGGATCTAGTACAGTTATGTAAGATCTTACCATAACAGTAGATGTCTTACTTCTCAGTGTTGTAATTTTCTGTCCCTCCCTCCTTCCCTCTGTTTTTCTTTGTGGCTTTTCCTCTGGCTGAAGGCTCCTCCTTCATTTTCTTCCCTTCCTAAATGCGCATGTCATTGGTTCTCCTCTTGGGTTATCCTGGCTCTTCTGAGTCAATTCATTTCTGAGGATTAGGCTCTCATACATCACTTCTGTACCCTTCGCTTTAGAAGTAAGACCTACGACTGACTTATGGTGCTTGGAAGGAGCTAAGGCTTTGGTATACTGGCCAGACATTTCACTATCCTCCGCAGGATATCCCATTTGTAAAGAATACTGCAGCAGTGGTAAGTATGACATCAACTGTTTTGGTAAGATTTTACACAACTGTCATTTCTTGGATGTAGTGTTCAAAACGCCAAAAGGCTGATGGGCTCTACTTTTACAAAATGTTGTATTTTCAGTTACTAGATATGACAATTGTCAGTAGAAAGATTATAGATGTTTTTGCATTTATTTAAATTTCAGACATCTTGAATGAAGTTGTTGGGATTGTCTTTTATTTACTGAGTGAAAATCACATAAATGTGAAACTCTACTATTTGAATTTAGATTAGTTTGTTTTCTGTAGAGTGTACATTTACTTAACTGTTTCTTAGTGAATTCATAAATACCTGATGCCTGCATACCTATCACAAGTACCTGAGGCCCACATACCTATCAGCCATCCATTATGTTTAGGGACATCCCTAATTTTTGGCTTAAAATGCTGTCCCATCCCTCTTAATCCTCTCCTAAAACTGGAAATTTAGAGGGAAAAGTTTGTTGAATACACTTTAAAAATACTGAAAATAATTAGTTATAGACTTATTTTTCTTCATAAAAAATGCATATTAATTTACATTCTCTTATTTTGTCAATTTATCAGATTAACAGTACTAGTATTTTGTAAAATGTCTCTTATTATTTCTGGATTGGCTGTGCCTGAGGATAGGTGTCTGATCCCTAAGTGGCCCTGTCATTTCTCTAAGCATTATTGGTATGCATCATTTATAGTCCTGCAAACCTTTTCACGTAAAGGTCAGAAGAGTATACCACTCCTTGCATGTATAGCTTCAAGCTGGAAAATGCATACAGTTGACTTGCACTGAAAATATGTAACTAACTAATTTTGCCATTAATTTTTGATAAGTATATTATAAACCAATGTGTAAATCTGGTTAGCAATTTCAGTTTTACTTTCTTAAATTATATTTACTACTATTGCTATCTTGTAAAAGTTTATAATTTTATTTCCTGACTTATTTTTATTGAGGAGTATGTATTTTGGATCATACTTGAAGTAGGGTCAATAAAAGAAAACTAGATGGTCAGTCTGTTGCAGAATAAACTGTAGGAGGGTATAATTGAAGGTTTGCCAGCAACCCGCACATAAGGCCGTAACCTGGTCTGTGACATTAATAGAACTTGTTGGTGGGATAGATTTGTGTCCCAAAGACCCCCCCCCCTCTGTGTAATAGAATCCCCCCTCTGTGTAATAGACTCCCTCTCCATGTCAAGCAGAATACCTCTCTAGCCTTCTTTAAGAGGAACCTAGATGACTGGATGGGAAATGGAAAATGCACCCCTGGGATCCCACCTGTGTCCCTGCTGCATAGGGGAAACAGGTGCTGACTTTGAGGGAACATGGGCGAAATTCTTGGCTAGGCTTATAAGGCTGAGCCAATAGCCTAGTGTCATCCTATGAACCTGTAAACCAAAATGTGTGGGATCATCAAGGCTCAGCTGAGGTGATATATGCTGTAGTGTGTATTTGGTGGTAGTGTGGAGCTCACACAGGTTTTCTGTGTAGATACAGATGTATTCATGTGAGAGTATATATAGCCATAAGTAGCTTCTAGTTATGCTAATAAGGAATTTACTGCTGCTAACACACAGTGTACTTGGAATCTTACTTTCCAGTATAAATTTTCCCAACAGAGAAAATTCAAATAAAACAGCACAACTTTATGTAGCCTCTGACAAGGCTATGCAGTGCTCATAGAAGGACTGCAGTCTTGGATGAAACCACAGATGCTTGACTGCTACAGTCCGCATCCCACATTTCATAGCCAGTCACCAGTGTCTTTTTATCCCACAGAAAAGACCCCCTTCTTCAAAGAGCACAAGCTTCCATCCCATTCTAGTGCAGGTAGTGTGTAGCATAACCTTTCATTAATCTCTGTGGCCAACCACAGACTGAATAGTTGTTAGCACTCAGCTAAATAATTCAGCACACATTTTCCTGTTCTTAGTCAGTGATGGGTCATGGAAAATCGTGCTGAGCATATCCACAAACTCAGCTATTCTGAAGCACATGGCTTAGTCCACCCACTCAAGAGTGAAGAACATGATCTTTCTCTTATTGATATCTCTTGTGGCAGTTATTCTAAATTATTTCTCTCTGTCTTTCTGTAGTGTTATATATACACTTGTACAAAAGTGGGTAAATAATATGGGTCTATATTACCTGATCGAAAGACGTTTTCATCGAACGCCTTTTCATTGACACATAAAACTGCTCTACAAATTGTAGCATGCTACAGGCCACCCTCTCAAACTCAGGAACCCCACACAGCCTTCCTGAAGACACTGGAGGGTACAAATGCATCTCCAAACACCATCATATTGGGTGACTTCAACTACCCGAATATAGACTGGGAACATTACTCAAGCCCTAACTTTCTAGCCCAACGGTTCCTGGAGTTCATAAATTCAAATGCCATGGAACAGCTAGTCACTGTTCCCACGAGAGGAGAAAATATACTAGATCTCATTATCACAAACATGGGGACAAAATGCTCCACACGAAGTATATCCCTCATTGGTGAGATCTGATCATAAACTAATCTCACTGGAAATCCACATCCCGCCCCACCCCAAACAAAAAAGACCACAGTGAAGAACTTCTCTAAAGCAAACTTCACACTACTCAAGACTGGTGTGGTATCCTTCAAGGCCCCTGAGCCAGTGGAAACCACAACCCAAGCTGCGGAAGCCCTTACAAATGCCTTCTATGAACACCTCCAGGACTGCATGGATCAGGCAATCCCAAATAAAACCAAGACTCTTTCCACAAAGGGCAAACGTCTAGTCTGGTGGACCCCAGCCGTTAACAAACTTTACAATAAGAGGAGAAAGCTATTACATGATAGAACAAAATCCATAAAAGGGAAGTCACCCCTGATCATTTTAGTAAAAAATACGAGCACTCATAAAATAAACTAAGGCCAATTTTGAGAGAAAATTGCCATGGATTCAAGGACAATCATAAGGCCTTTTCAGCTATGTTAGGAACCTGGGTGGAAACTCCCAGATATGCTCAGAATTAGTCCAAAATGATACAAAATCACTGAACCCACAGACATTGCCAACATACTGGCAGACAGGTTCAGTGAAAACTTCACGTCCCTCTCCCCTAAAGGAGAGATAACTATCCCAGCGGAGTGTAGCCTCCCAGACATCTCAAATGCGCAGGTGAAAGCTGCTCTCTCTAAAGCTAAAAACACAGCATCAATGGGACCGGATGGTGTCCCCGGCTGTGTGCTACACAAGCTAAATGAGGAATTAAACCTGCACATAAGGCAGCTGTTTAATCTCAGCCTTACCACAGGATACGTGCGCAAGGAGTGGCATACAGCAACTGTGGTCCCACTCCACAAAGGCAGTGCCTCTACGGACCCTGGTAATTACCGCCCCATAAGCTTAACAAGTCTAGTCTGCAAAGCTATGGAGAGGATCATAATGGAGCTCATAAACAAAGATATAGGGGACTTGTAGACATTGGACCGACCCAGTTTGGCTTCGTCAAGGGCAGATCATGCCTTTTGAACTTGGTCGACTTCTTCAAAACAGTCACTAAGGCCATTGATGAGGGAAAGGCAGTCCATACAGCCTACCTTGACCTTGCAAAGGCTTTCGACACAATACCCCACTTGGGTATTGTAGAAAGACTTACCAGCTTAAATGTAAACCCATATGTCACAAGATGGGTTGCAAACTGGCTTAAGGACAGAACCCACAGGGTTAGAGTTGCTGGCGCTATGTCAGACTCCAAGCCGGTCACAAGTGGTGTCCCACAGGGCTCGGTCCTTGGCCCCTATTGTTCGGCATCTACTTCTCAGAAGTACAGGCCAACATGGGAGGACTTTGGCTGACAAAGTTTGCAGACGACTGCAAACTGGGCGCCATAGTGGAAAGTGCATCGGACATGGATATCCTTCAGAAGGGACTCATGGAAACAGATAGCTGGTGCCAGAGCCATGGCCTGAAGTTAAACACCAAAAAATGTATAGTCATACCCTTCAGGAAAAATAAGGTAACCCCAAGCTACCATATAGGTGGCAATCCACTAAGCACAGAAGAGGTTATCAGGGACCTGGGGACCCAGGTTGACAGTGGCCTTTCTTTTGACACTCACGTTGCTAAAGTGGTTAGAAAGACCTTCTACATTGCCCACCTGATCATGAAGGGATTCACATCCAGATCTAGTGAGGTCATTGTTCCCCTGTACTCTTCACTTATCAGACCAATGATCGAGTACAATGCCCCATTCGGGATGTATCTCACCCGACATCTGCAGCAATTGGAGAGACCCCAAAAGTTCCTCACCAAAAGGATAAAGGGACTCCAAAATCTGTCATATGCTGCCAGATTGAAGAAACTCCATCTCTATTCAGTCGCATACCATCTGCTCAGAGGTGACATGTGCCAGACATACAAGGCCATGTCCAACCCGGAATTAATGGACATGCTCCACCTCAAAAAATCCAAATCCAACAAAACCACTAGAGCAAGCGACTTAAACCTTAGCACGGATATAAATAGGACGTGCTGGAGGGATAGATTTATCACTCAGAGACTCCCTATGCTGTGGAATAAAATCCCAGTCCATGTGAGGCAGAGCACCTCGCTGGCTCTGTTCAAGAGAAATCTTGACCTGTGGATGGGAGATCGTAGGTTTACCCCAGGAATCATCTCTGTGTCACTGCTGGACAGAGGCACAACAAACTAATGGGTACAGTATTTTTTCATATAAGGGGTGGCATAAGCCACAAAACTTTGGGCTAGGCTTATAAATGCCTTAGGGCAGATAGCCTAGTATAAACCTATGAACCTATAAACTACAAACTCCCAAAACTCCGAACGGCCTCTTCAGTGAATTTTTTCCCGGGGGAAAAAATCGATTGGCCAACCACACACCAAACAAAAACTCAGGCTCTACAAAGTAGGGGGCTGTTCCCCCCCACACACACACACACACATACACACACACACACCCTAACTAAATATAGTAACTCCGAGATCACACTCGAGAAAAGGGCAAATTCCCAACGATTGCCAAGCGCTTTTTTCCCCTTGGGAAAAAATTTGCTGAAGTGGCTGTTCAGAGTTTTGGGACTTCACTGTTTGTGTGTTGATGAAAACGTCTTTTGACAAGGTAATATAGAACCAATAATACACACTTGTATATAAGTACCAATAGTTATTAGGTTAGGCATGTAGGTAGATTTTATAGATTTGTCCATTGTATGCAGCATCCTTTTATGGCTGGTCAGTGTGTAGTTTGAGTCTGGCTTCTAAGTCAAGTAAAGCCAGTTTTCTTATTCCAGTTGTAACCTGTGTGTAATCATACATTGAACAATATAAAACATGTGCCGAGTCAAACTAAGCATACCACTGGCTACAGGGTGAATGGGCAGGCACATGTGTGTGGGCAAAGGCATTTAATTGCTGTCTAAATTGTGTGGAATCAGAAGCATGTCTAAGTTTCAGAATTGCTAGGGAGGAGTTTCAGACTGACATTTAATTAACATTATTTAATTTTACCTTGGTAGAGAGCCTGCAATTTGCTGTGCAGTAAAACCTTCTGTTAGCTGTGTACAGTGCATAGTATCTCTCAAATGTCTAGAAAGTGAAAGGCTATAAAAAGTGATTACCACACACACACACACACACACACACACACACACACACACACACACACACACACACATATGGTAGAACAGAACATGAAACACACTTTTGGAATTATTGTAGATCTTCTATTCTGAAAATAAAATAAAAATCAAAACTGTCTTGAGTTGACCTTGCCTGAACCATGTTGATCACTCACTTCAGATTCATAGACTCATAGAAATTGTAAGGCAGAGTCAGTTTGCGGACCATAACCACCTTGTAAGGCAGAGTAATTTTGCGGACCATAACCGCCTTGTAAGACAGAGTAAGTTTGCAGACATTAACCATCTTGTAAGACAGAATCGATTTGCAAATCATAACCAGCTTGTAAGGCAGAGTCAGTTTGCGGACCCTAACCATCTTGTAAGGCAGGGTTGGTTTGCAGACCCTAACCACCTTGTAAGACAGAGTCGGTTTGCGGATCATAACCACCTTGTAAGGCAGAGTAATTTTGCAGACCATAACCGCCTTGTAAGACAGAGTAAGTTTGCAGACATTAACCATCTTGTAAGACAGAATCGATTTGCAAATCATAACCAGCTTGTAAGGCAGAGTCAGTTTGCGGACCCTAACCATCTTGTAAGGCAGGGTTGGTTTGCAGACCCTAACCACCTTGTAAGACAGAGTCGGTTTGCGGATCATAACCACCTTGTAAGGCAAAGTCAGTTTGTGGACCATAGCCACCTTGCCAATACCCATCCTCATTGGCATCTCCCTATCTGGGAGGACAAAACAAGTCAGACCCAGGATGAATTTGCAGGTATCCATCCTGTTGTCAATGTTTGCTTTAAAGGAAGCCAGGGTATTAGGCTATTTTATATATAATATTAGATTATCCCACAGATAGGGAAAAGCACTGAGTAATACATCTGTCACTCCAACGTATCTTATTTATTCCTTGTTCAAGTCTTTAGTTGTAGTATTTGTGAGTATATTTGTTCTCTGGAGGTACAGGAGATCAAAGGGGGATGTGTTCTTAACAGCAAGGCTTGCTAACCATAAATCACAATGTAAAGTCACAAACTATCCAATAAGTGCCACAGCTCTTTTGTAACCTTGCGCTGTCGAAATAACCACAAAAACCGCAAGGTAAATCCAAATGGAATTCAGCAACAAGTACCAAAAATGAGGAATTCAGCAACAAGTACCAAAAATGAGGAATCCTGGTGGAATAGCACACTAAAGAATAAACTCCAAGCTGATGCGAACTGAACAAGTAAATCGATGTCCTTTATTCCAAGAAAGAACAGCGATACAAAACGGTAAATGTATTTAAATAAAATAACAAAAATAAATCCAATAAGGTTAAGCGCTTTCACCCACTGCAACTCGTGGGCTTCATCAGAACCTTTTGAGTAAAATAACAGAGTCCTTTTAAGAAAAGGCAAAAGGAAGCGGAAACTGATGTAACATCCTGTATAGCAAATACCACCCCCTGCACTTATACACCAATCATTAAATTTAAAATTTGTTCAGTTCGCATCAGCTTGGAGTTTATTCTTTAGTGTGCTATTCCACCAGGATTCCTCATTTTTGGTACTTGTTGCTGAATTCCTCATTTTTGGTACTTGTTGCTGAATTCCATTTGGATTTACCTTGCGTTTTTTGTGGTTATTTCGACAGCGCAAGGTTACAAAAGAGCCATGGCACTTATTGGATAGTTTGTGACTTTACGTTGTAAGTTGTTTTCATGATTTCTAACCATAAATCACCTTGCAGGAGTCTATGAGAGAGAGTGAATACAGTGTTAGGGCTTTAAGCCTGTCTTTGTAGCTGAAAATCTTTACACTGGTGATCTTTTTTAATTAGGAATCCCAGGATCTTTTTATTGGTGTTATGTGTTTGGATAGATACATACTAAAAGGGCCATTAGATTCTATAACTGGTCTAATCAAGGCATAATATAGAGGAATGTTAAGTTCTTTTACCTGGATGAGATACCTTTAGTTATTAATTCAGCTTTTCTGACTACTTTTGATGCATTGTAGTCAAATGAAAGGATGTTATCTGTGAAGGTATGATGAAGATGCTAAGATGTCTGATGGCCGTACAAATCTGGAATGAGGTGCTGTTTATATTGTAAGCTGCTGTTGAGATTTGTTTACCACAGCTGATAATGCTATACTTCTTTGCATTTAATTTAAGTTTATTTCTGATACACCACTTTTTTTTTCAGTAGTAACACAGTATTGGGTACCCAGCTTGCAGTCATTGGTAAATTTAGTGAGCCATATGTCTGGGTTAGTGGCCTGGAGTTCCTGGAAATAGATGGCAAACAGTAGCAGTTCCCGCAAAATGCCACTAGTCACCTTTATTTGCTTTCTGATGTGGTGCCTGCTCCTTTAACCAAGGGGACTCTATGGGTCAACCACTTTGCTAGCTTTCTTATAACATTAGGCCATGCATTCATGCTGTTAAGCTTATTTACAACTTAAGCATGTGGAATAATGCCAGAGGCATTGAACAGAGCCAGAGAAGCTGTATAGATCACATTGATGCTATCTACAGCTTCAGAAACTTTCTTGAAGAAGTTTACTAGATTATGCCGACATTATCATTTTTTAGATTCCTGATCTAGCTCTGAGCCAGGCCTCAGGAAGGCAGATTTGCTAAGGTTCTTTTAATGATGTGTAAATAAGTGTTTTTTTTTCACTAGCTTCAAAGTTAGTGTCAATAATTGGGCTGTGACTGAAATTATTAATTTGTTGACTAGCACCCTACACTTAAACCTAGTCCCCGATCTCATCCATCTCTCTTAATCCATTCCCTCCATTACTTTGTTATTCCTTATAGGAAACTGCATCTTTCCTTCTTTCACCTTCCGCTCTTTTGGTTTGATGTATATCTTGCCCTGAATTCACACACTGCCATGTAGTTGTAAATAATAGTTTCACACACTATCATCTAGTCTTAAATCGTAGTTTAATCTATAACCTAAAATTTTTGATATTATTCTTGAAACTTGCCATAAAGCTATGTACATATCCGTCCCCCTCACATAAACAGTTATACAATATTCACGATATTGGATCTCAAGCGTACTCACCTAAGATTCAGTCTGTTCCTTCACTGTTTTTGTTACACTATTATCAGTTAGGGTAGTTAGTAGTCATCCATCTACCTACCACTTTTCCTTATTTTACATTCCCGTTTTCCCATTTACCCAATTTTTTTCTGATATTTCTGTTCTGCTTTTTCTGAATTCATTTTTCTTCTCTAGCCACATCATTATTCATCAGTGCCACTACTTGTACTACTTTAGGGGCTTCCTCAGACCTCCAATTCCTCATGATTACTTTTTTGCCAGTAATCATCAGTAAGCCTACCACCTCCCTCACTTCCCCTGCTACTGTATCTTCATTCCCCAACAAAAAAGTTTTTCACACTCCTAGAAATCTCCTCACCAACAAATCTTATAACTTTTTTTCATATTTACCTAATTTAATAGTCACAGAAAATAATGTTTCCATGTTCCCTTGCCTCTTCACATCTCCAGCAAATATCATCCACATCCCTGAACATCCTGGCTAATTTGTAAGGTGTATATAAATGTTTATGTAGACATTTCCAAGTAAAGATTCTGAATCTCCTTCCTTCTGTTGCTATGCTTGGTAGGCTGATTCTAATTTGATATGTTGCTATGTTTTGTGGGATTAACAGTGCTGTGCTTCTCGCTTTGTGTAACTTTTTTGTTTTATGCTAAACTGTTTCCCCAGTAATTCAGGGACCAGTGCTGGTGTTTAAATAAGATAAAATGGAATTCTTATATGAATATTGTCTTTAGTTCCATTATCCCAAAGACTGCACAGAGTCATTTCTTATCTATGATTATAGATAAACAATTGTAGACTCTTAGGAATGCTGGGTAACTACAGCAGAGCTAGTAAGGGAAACGGCTAGAAAGGTGCTTGGTGTGACATCTGGACAGCAGAAGGAGGACAAGGAGACCTGGTGGTGGAATGAGGAAGTACAGGAGAGTATACAGAGAAAAAGGTTGGTGAAGAGGAAGTGGGATTGTCAGAGAGATGAAGAAAGTAGACAGGAATATAAGGAGATGAGCTACATGGCAAAGAGAGAGGTGGCGAAGGCTAAGGATAAGGTGTATGAAGTGTTATATGAAAGGTTGGATACTACGGAGGGAGAATAGGACCTGTACCAATTGACTAGACAGAGGGACTGAGCTAGGAAAGATGTGCAGCAGGTAAGGGTGATAAAGGGTAATGAGGGAAACATACTCACAAGTGAGGAGAGTGTGTTGAGCAGATGGAAAGAGCACTTTGAGGGGCTGATGAATAAAGAGAATGAGAGAGAGAGAAGGTTGGATGATGTGGGGATAGTGAATCAGGAAGTGTAACAGATTAGCAAGGAGGAAGTAAGGATGGCTATGAAGAGGATGAAGAATGGAAAGGCAGTTGGTCCAGATGACATATCTGTGGAACCATGGAGATGTTTAGGAGAAATGGCAGTGGAGTTTTTAACCAGAGTGTTTAATGAAATTTTGGAAAGATAGAGAATGCCTGAGGAGTGGAGAAAAAGTGTTTTGGTATCAATGTTTCAATGTTTAAGAGTAAGGGTAATGTGCAGAGCTGTAGTAACTACAGAGGGATAAAACTGATCAGTCACAGCATGAAGTTGTGGGAAAGAGTAGTGGAAGCTAGGTTAAGAAGGGAGGCGATGATTAGTGATCAGCGGTATGGTTTCATGCCAGGAAAGAGCACTACAGATACAATGTTTGCTCTGAGTGTGTTGATGGAGAAGTACAGAAAAGGTCAGAAGGAGTTGCATTGTGTCTTTGTGGACTTAGAGAAAGCATATGTCAGGGTGCCCAGAGAGGAATTGTGGTATTGTATGAGGAAGCTGGGAGTTGCAGAGAAATATGTAAGAGTGGTGCAGGATATGTACAAGGGTAGTGTGACAGCGTTGAGGTCTGCTGTGGGTGTGACGGATGCGTTTAAGGGGAGGTGGGATTACATCAAGGATCAGCTCTGAGCCCTTTCTTATTTGCAATGGTGATGGACAGGTTGACAGACGAGATCAAACAGGAGTATCCGTGGACTATGATGTTTGCAGATGACATTGTGATCTGTAGTGAGAGTAGGGAGCAGGTTGAGGAGACCCTGTAGAGGTGGAGATATGCTCTAGAGAGGAGAGCAATGAAGATCAGCAGGACTAACGCAGAATATATGTGTGTGAATGTGAGGATGCAGGGAGTAGAGTTTGCGAAGGTGGATGACTTTAAATACTTGGGATCAACAGTTCAGAGTAATGGCGAATGTGGAAGAGAAGTGAAGAAGAGAGTACAGGCAGGATGGAGTGGGTGGAGAAGTGTCAGGAGTGATTTGTGAGAGAAGTACCAGTAAGAGTGAAAGGGAAGGCCTACAAGAGGCTAGTGAGATGAGCTATGTTATATGGGTTGGAGACAGTGGCACTGACAAAAAGGCAGGAGTCAGAGCTGGATGTGACAGAGTTAAAGATGTTAAGATTTGCACTGGGTGTGACGAGGGTGGTCAGGATTAGGAATAAGTATATTAGAGGGTCAGCCCAGGTTGGACGGTTCGGAGACAAAGCCAGAGAGGCGAGATTACGTTGGTTTGAACATGTGTTTGGACATGTGCTGAGGAGGGATGCAGAGTATATTGGGAAAAAGATGCTAAGGATGAAGCTGCCAGGTAACAGGAAAAGAGGAAGGCCTAAGATAAGGTTTATGAATGTGGTGAGAGAGGACATGCAGGTGGTTGGTGTGAGAGAGCAAGATGCAGAGGACAGGAAGAAATGGAAACAGATGATCTGCTGTGGCGACCCCTAATGGGAACAGCCGAAAGAAGAAGAAGAAATGGCGTACTTTGACCAGTGTGAAAATAAGGAATATGTTGTAACATTGTGTGCTCAGAGCAAGTTATAATTAATCAGCATTTCACACTTGTGTCCACACAATTTCAACATAACTGGGTTAATATTGCAAATGATATCATACAATATGTGCATTTGTCCTCAGCTGTGTGCTGTTAAGGACATCATTAGATAACCATACATGACATCCTTTGGGCATCACCTGTTCTGGCTGTGTTCTACATGAAATACAGAGTGAACTGGCACATCACCTGTGTGCCCTGTTCAATCACAGCCTCACCTCAGGCTTTGTCTCTACCAAATGGCACACTGCTGTAGTCATCCCTCTCCACAAAGGAGGAGTGACTACAGAGCCTGGGAACTATCACCTCATTAGCCTGACAAGTCTGATGTGCAAAGCTATGGAATGCATCATCATGGACCTAATAAACAAGGATATAGGGAATCTCCAAACTCAGGATCCCACACAGTTTGGTTTTGTGAAGGGTAGATCATGCCTGCTCAACTTGGTCGACTTCTTTGAGTCAGTCACCAGAGTTGTGGATGAAGGCAAGGTGGTTCATACAGCCTACCTTGATCTGGCCAAGACCTTTGATACCATTCCCCACTCAGGAATCATAGAAAAACTCACTAAGTTAGGCATCAACCACTATATCACTAGGTGGGTTGCAAACTGGCTCACAGATAGAACCCACAGTTTGAAAGCAGCTGACTCCAAGTCAGACTGCCGACCAGTCACGAGTGGAGTCCACCTGGGTCCTCTCCTGTTTGGTATCTACTTCTCAGAAGTTCAGTAAACATGAAGGGACTCTGGCTGACAACGTTCACAGAAGATTGCAAGTTGGTAGCCATTATTAACTCCCCAAGTGATGTTGACATCCTACAGAAAGGGCTCACTGAGACCAACAACTGGTGTCAGAACCATGGCCTTAAGCTCAATGCCAAAAAATGTGTTGTCATCTCCTTTGGGAAAAACCCAGTTCCCATGAATGACCACATCGATGGTAGTCCACTAAATGCAGAAGGCATTATAAGAGATCTGGGAACACAGGTTGACAGCAACCTCTCTTTTGACCACCACATTGCCACTGTGGTCAGAAAGTCCTTCTATGTGGCACATCTCATTACTAAGGGTTTTACATCCAGGAAGAAAGAGGTCATTGTCTCCCTCTACTCTTCCCTCATTAGGCCAATCATTGAGTACAATGCCCCATTTGGCATGTACCTCACTAAACATCTGCAACAACTGGAGAGGCCACAGAAGTACCTCAAAAAGAGGATCCTAGGCCTTAAACACTTGTCCTATATGGACAGACTCAAAACTCCAACTATTCTCTGTCTCATATCGCCTACTTAGAGGCGATCTCTGCTTGACTTATAAAGCCATGTCTGATCCAGCTCTGTTAAAAATTATACATATAAAGAAATCCCAATCCCTCTGCACCACACGCTCCAGAGACGTCAACCTCATTACCACAATCAACAGAATGTGCTGGAGGGACAGGTTAATAACTCAGAGTCTGCCCATGCTATGGAATAGACTTCCATAGATGTCAAACTGAGCACCTCACTGGCCCTCTTCAAGAGAAATCTTGATGAGTGGATGGGAAATAGAAAATTCACCCCGGAGATCACTCCAGTGGCTCTACTCGACAGAGGCACAGGGAACCAAGGTTGGGTGGCACGATGCCAGGGTAATCCTATGGGCTAGTCTTGTAAAGGCTCCAGGGCCATTAGCCTAGTACACACCTATGAACCTATGACTGTTTAAACATTCTTCTGAATTTATCAGTGTATTTCTTTTTAACATTAGAAATTCCACCATATTGAATTGTGATGCCTCAAAGAGACCATTAAAACTTCGTCAGGAATAAGAACAACATTGGAAGCTCAGTGCATTGTAGTACATTGTAAACATATTGGGCTTTATTGGGTTAAACAAATTAAATTAATCAAATCTTAGCTCACAAGGTATAGTTCAGCTATTCAGACAGAAAAAGAGTGAGTTACAAAGCAGCTGATTTATAAACAGCCCTTTGAATCTATACTATATTTAGCTAATGATGTCAGCCTTTGTTGTACCAGGAAGGGTTTAACTTGCATGATTGTTGTTGTCGTTTCTGCTGTCTGTCTCAGTTTCTACCTCCCAGGTGTCTTCAAAACCAGATGTACATCAGTCCTGACCGATTTTCTCTGATTGTGAGTGTCCTCTTCTGCATGCAGAGGCTGGTGGCACAGATACCACTACCAAGAGTAAAATCTGCGTACATCCCAGAGATGCTTCTTTTTCATTTAAGAAGCAGACTGTTGCAACAGAGACAGTCTTGCCAGAAACCACCAGTTTTGTGCAGCTGATTATATCATGACAGTAAGAGGGAGCGCATATAGATACACCAAAAAGTTGAGGTACAAAGTTTGTTTCATAGATAGAAATAAAAACAAGGAGCTTGCAGTGCAAGTTCTAGTGTGGTGTTATTCCACACTGTAACTCTTCCCCTTATGATGAGCTTGAGGCAACCAGAGCCTGACGCAACCAAGACCTTTGTTCTAAGTCATTCAGCAAATTTTCTCTTACGAAATACGATTTCATATTGAAATTCTGAGTCATAACCTTGCTAGATCCCTTTCATACACTGTTGAGCTGAATGAAATAAAAGCCGCAGGTAACATTTATGCAAGAAAGTGAATCACACCTGCGTTTGCAGCCCTTTCATGCATTTGCAAGCAAGCAAGCTGCAGTTACATGACTAGTAAAAATGTGTTTTTCAGCCTGTCACGCTCAGCTTCTAATCCCATCATTAGTTGATTCTGTGTTGTTGTAGACTGCTGCAGCAGACGTGCAGCTCCTCCTTCTTTGTTCTGATGTCAGAGGTATTGCCCAAGCAGGAAATACTCACAGTGTATGCATTTCAAGTTTTGGCTACATGTGTAGTCATTTTATATATGATGTCTTCTTTGCTGTACTGTGTCTTATTAAAATTTCTGTTTTCTTAACTGTATTCAAGTAACTTACCTTTGTATTAGACCGTTACTTACTTTTTTTTTAAAACATACTCTAGCCATAAGCCAGCTTTTGCTTCGTGTGATTTATAAAAAGTAATCAGATTAGTCTGTCTTTCAGTTCTGGGAAAGTCATACATCATCTGCTACTGTTGGCCAGGATGCACTTAACTGAGGTCATAAAGATACATGTAGGGACAGCTTAAAGAGCAACCTGTCTGCAGTATTGGACAGTTTGCAGACAGAGAAAGGGACTGCAGAGAATTTTGTAGCATGCATTCTGGTAAAAATTATATGTTACTAGTGGACATTTGAGTTTGCATGTAGTTGTCCAGTTTTGTAACAAGGTTCAAGGCTGATTCTCTAGATTTATTTCTCTTTTTAAGTCGTCATTAAATTCAGTGCAGTTCACAAATCTTAACTGGTGACTATATTACAAATGATTCCATGTAAAATACATATACGTGGCAAAGAATTATTTAGGGAGCAGTGTTTATGGTATTATATTGAGAGCAAATTTGCATTTGAAGCTTTTTAATAGAATGTGAAGTGCATGGTTGCGGCCGCCGGCCAGACAGAACGAGTAGTCAGAAACAGGCAGGTGTTTTTAACTGTTTCTTAAAGACGTAGGTCAGGTAATTATAGTAGTCTCACAAATTGCTGGGATAAACAACACTGTATTTGTTGTTTTATCCAGGTTATATCCTGCTGGGCAGATTCAGTTTACAGCAGAGGCTTGTAAAACTTGGAAAACGCCAAACAAGAAACTACATTACATTAAGATCAAGGTTCATTAAAAAAATAAACCTTATTCAGTGGGAAGGAGTAAATTTGTTATACATATAAAAATGTTAAAGCATAAATGTGGTGTTAATAAGCAGCAAGATCAGTTGTAGTACTGCAGTGTGTGTGCACATCCGTGTGTGTGTGTGTGTGTGGGGGGGGGGGGGGGGGCTATACTGGTTATTACAATCAAAAGTCAGTTGTAGGCCCGAAATAAGTTAGTCACAGTTGAGGGCAATAATTAAGTGAGTAGAACAGGTGAATTCAGGAAAATGTTTATCCCATTATGGAAAGGAATGTTCTAATAGTTGGGTCAAAAAACAGTTTAATCTTGTTGCCAAGTTAATGTAGAGGATGAGGTGTGAATAGGCCGGAGGAACTGTTAGGGAAACAAGAAGTGATGAACTTTTTAATAGTTTGCATGAAGGAATATGAAGTGTATCCAGTAAGTATCAGGACAGTGTGTGTCAGAGTATCATTGTAACATATGCAGAGAAAGGTCAAAGGGAGGGGTAAAATACTGAGTCAGCTGCAGCTGCCAAAAAGTAGATGGTGTGAAACAGAAGCAAATGGAGATGGGGAGGCAGAAGAACTGCATGCACGAAATAAGGAGCTAGGGTCAGTGATATGGAAAGGAGGCTTCACAGCAGCCACAAATGCAATAAGCTATGCACTACTGCCATAGTATAACTTGGAAGAGCTCAGGTATTCAAAGGAAGTGTTGTAGATAAGCTGTTTAACCGTACTGGGGCTGGTGCCTGATGTAATGCAAGATGATGGGGAAATGTTTACAGGACATTGTTGTGTTTCAGTGGTTCTTTGTTATCACAGGGGGACAAAGTAAAGATGGGTTAAAGTCTAGTGTGATTTGGAGCAAGACACAAGACTGGGTTACCCTTTCGATAGAAATCAGTAGTGCCTGTGGGTCTTGCTATATTTACTGCCAGTCAGGAGATCTGCATGTGTTGTTAGAAGTTGCCTTCTGCTTGTTAAGGTTTCTGCTGGTTGGAACAACTGAAGCCTATAGTCTGTAATGAAATGTTGCTTCTGTAAACAGTCAGGTGTAGCTGTAGAGAAGACATGCAGTCTTTGCCTGCAAAGCATTACATGATGTATTTTTTTTGAATATTTATTTGACCCTATTGAATTCCATTCCCTCCCTGAAACTGTTAAGCTCCTATCCCAGCCTGACCCATCCATTCCTCCCCTTGTCCAAAATGCATTTTATTTTATATTATTTTATTTTTTGTAGTTGGCAGGCATAGTGCAGTGTGTACATTTGTGTTGCACACCTAAAAACCAATGCACTCATTGCTTGAACCCCACATTTCAAACACTGTGTACAGCTATATGAGGAAGTTAATGATTGACTTGTTCAAATTATAAGGTAAAGCTTATTCTGTAACCATAGATAGCATTCTGCAACATATCAATTTTTTGACATTGATATTTATTGAAAACATATCTATACCTGTATGCATGCATGTATGTATATATATATATATATATATATATATATATATATATATGTATATGTACAAATTTTAGCTATGTGCAGGAAAGCAGAAACAATCTGGTGAAGAAAATTTGAGAGAGACGGGTAGAAGGCAAGCGGAAAGAAGGATATCCAGCAAATGGATTGGATGGATTATATGAGAGAAGATCTAAAACATCAGGCATGACTGTTAATGATTGGAAAAGAGTGACACTAAATCGAGAAAGAGATGGTGCTTGTTGACACGATGCCCCAACCCATTTAGAAAATGGGGAAGAACGGGGGTTGATGATGATGATGATTTTTATTTTTAAAACTGGGTTTCTTGGTCTGATGCCAGCTACCCCACCCATACATTTCATATACAAGTGTCCTGTAAGAAGTGAAGCCTAATGACCGTTGTTGAATCCTTTCCAAATAGTTAAAGTTTTCCAACCCTATGAATCTTCCAGAAAGGAATCATCATGCCTTTTCAAGTTGTTTTATGTCAAATGTTGAAGACTGTGGAACACAGGATTGTATCCAATATGCAGATCAATTAAGTATAAAATGGTGCATTGAGCCTTCTGGACTAACCAGACTTTTCTGTTTAGAATGAGAGCATGTTTTTGGGACGAATATACACTGGTCAGAGTTTCAATTACTAACTGTGTGTGTGTGTGTGTGTGTGTGTGTGTGTGTGTGTGTGTGTGTGTGTGTTAACCATTTGTTTTGAAATCGTAATTTTTATACTTTTGCCAAGTCTGATAATCCTATATTATTTGACATTAAAAGTGAGGTAATTTCTACTATTCCAGGTATGTAATTTTTGTAGACCACTTTGGAGAACTTTGGCATCTTTTACTGAATTTAATATTTACCCAGTTTGCTGTTATCAGCATATTTGGTTATCTGTAGTCCACTTCCATCTTTGATGTCTGCCAATAATGGTGCAAAAAGAAGTGCTCTAGTACAGAGGTCTGTGGGGTATTGCTGGAACCCCCCCCCCCCGACAGCATACAGGTAACAACACAACTTGACTTCCATTGTGTTGCTTATTTATATTTGTATTTATTTAAGTTGACTGGTACATGACCCTTTCAGCCACCTCCTGGGCCAACTGGCAAACAGCAGATACATAAGAGTTGCACAGCAGATTGCAGTGTGCTAGTTGTTCATATAGTACACCAAACACATAACTAGTGTAGTTAAGAAAGAAATTAGAAGCTTAAAGTATCACATCAAAGTAGGCCAATGAGATATTGCAAATAGATGCAGTTCTGAGTAAAGAGCTGAAATAAATATAAGAATCACATATGTAGCATAAATACAGTGTGAAAATTAATGAGCAACTGACAATATTATTTTCTTCTACTTACAGGGCAGATGTGTTTTGCCCTGACAGGGTATCAGTTGTAGGCATAGCATACCTGAGCTCATGGTGAAACAACCCCCATCCTACACCTGTTGAACTATGCATGAGTCAACTTTTGAAGTAATGAATTTGTCATTTTTTTTCCTCGTGTGGCATAGTGTCAAATGCCCTAGCAGGTCATCAAAAGTAATATACACTGCAAAGTCTTTATCAGTTGCTGCTATTACCTTTTAATAGAATGTGACAAAATTCAGAAAGCAGGCTCTCCCTTTAACAAACCCACAATGCTCATGTATTAAAAAGGTGCCTGCGAATATTTACAAATGACATTCTTAGCTTTCATCAGAATGTTTTTATTGTGGTAAGGAAGGCATTTTCAGTAGGTCTAGTTACACAAAAGTGAATATTATGACAAACCAGAGAAGTAATTATGCCATTCTGTATACCACTGATTCAGACAATTTTAGTATAGCACAGTTCTCTAACAAAACATCTTGTGCAACTAGAAATATTCAAAGGTTCTCATAAATAAAATAGTGGGACATGAAAATTTAGTCTATCAATGTAGGTTAAGGGCACCCTCTGTGTACTCACTGCCATATTGTCTTTGGATGAGTGAACTCTTGTCAAGACTTCTTTTTCAAACCATCTGCCAGGACCACACAGCAACATAATCTCTGATTACCTGGTACTAAAACTAAATATAAACGGCTGTAAAAACAGGATTCGCATTTGTGATATTCAACAAACTGAAATTATGTACTTATCTGCCTATTTCAAAGAGATCAGGAGATGATTTTATGACAAATAATATCTAACAACATAGTGTTATGTCAGCCAGTCAAGCTTCACTTTCATACCTATGAACCTATAAATGCATATAGTGTTGAGCAGATTATTAAACACTAAACTAGTAATGAAAACTGCAATAAATAAATAAAGGTAAATAAGTACTGCGAGAATTTTAAAAACTATAAATTTACATGCATGCATGTATCTATATTGATATTGTATGTTTAATAAATTCAATGATATAAGTGTGTGTGTGTGTGATGTACATGCTATTTATACATACACAATCACACACACACACACACACACACACACACACACACACACAAACAAATCTATATGCAGGTGATTAGTGGCATGGCTGAAACTGGAACCTTGTGGTCCAGTTCACCTACCTATAAAATAAAGTAAGCATTTTACTTAAGAAATCTAAAAAGGTTACATTTTATTTCTTATTTGTTAACAAAGGACTATGGAGTAATGAACATCGGTATCTTTATAAAGTTATGATGATGGAAGTACGGATACGCAATCGAAAAACAAAATGCAGTAACAAGGCAGAAACAACAGTGGCAATGACTGCTGTTTTCAGAATTCTTGTGAGGGTGAGGTAGCACTGTCAGCTTTCAGAGTTTTGTGTACGAGTAGCCAGTGAGTGAGCTGTTTAACTTTTCCCCTTAGGTGCCACTGCACTTTCTTGGTCAGTCTGTAAATATGACATGTACCCTAGGACACGTGGAAACCTATGGTTATGTTTTTTAGTTTCTTTCTGTTTTGATTATTAGGATATTCATTTGGGCCGAGTTCCATTTTTAGTGAATGCCGTGAGAGAAAAGCCTTGTATATAAAGGTCACAGGCATAAAATAGACAAAGTGATACAAAAGCAGAAGACAAAAAATGGCATTCAGACCTAAGCCCGAGATCATAATGTACAGGAAGTATTTGAAAGGGGCAGCACTGAGGTGTGGTGAACAGTGATGCAGTGATTAACTGTGAACTGAAATATTCTTTGGCATGTTTTAACAACAGTAGATTTTTATTTGTTTAACATTTGATAACCAGATAAGTGAATAAGTCAAGGGACCCTTTTCAGCCACAATCTGGGCTATAAAGACAGAAACAATATCAGAAAATGTTAAAAAATCACATTGTCTATTAGACTGATACAAAGTACTGTGATAACACAAAATGCAAGTACGTTGCACATTGTGCAGAAAGAGCAGAGCTAATGATTGCAACACACATAGCACAATGCCTGTAATATTGTTACACAATGCTGTAATGTCAAATTACTGCAGTGCAAATAAATTGTACATTGGGTAGAAACAAGAGAATGAAACTATATACAACTGAACATTGTCAGAGAATTTCATGCATAGTCTGAGATGCCAAGTACCCTACATTGTCAACATACGGTACTGCAAGGGGAAACCTGTACATTGATACATTGATAACTAAGTTTATATAGTTGAGTACATTTATATAGTTGAGTACGTAGAACAGAGATTTAACCAGTTACAAAGTCCGCGCACACAGACACACACACACACACACACACACACACACACACACACACACACACACACACACACACACACACACACTTGTACTGTCAGGAAATACCAAAGAGGAGTAACTTTATTAGCAGTAGTAACAGTAGCAGCAACTAATATACTTTCAAAGGGTTCATCGGTTACAAAAGCAACAAAACTCATAGCATAGTACATATATAATGAAATCTTACCAATTAAAAAGTCATAAAACTCAGCTTTATGTTTCCAGTGAAAATAAGACTGCACTTTATAAATCGACAAACCATGCTGACTGTCAGTATGGTTAGTTGGGATGAAAATGTAACACAATCATTGAAATGCTTCACAAGAATTTATATGCTTGAGAAATCATTTCCCATCTCTTACTTCCCTGTTCGACAAATGTTACCTAAACATACTACAGACAGGGGCGGCCCGTGCTATTGGACTGCCGGACTGCAGCCCCCTCAACTGTAAAGTAAAAGAAATAAAAAGAAAAGAAAAAAAATTTTAAAAATCGCGGACTTCGCGCATGCGCACTAGTCCGGACTGCTGCTGACAGTCTGGAGCATGCGCAGATTGTCTCAGCAGCAGTCCTGACTGGGAAACATGAACGGAGCTCCCAGAAGTCTGTGCAGTTTAAAACTATATAGACTATCCTGGAACTCGCTGGGAAAACGCGTCTGGGTCGGACTGCAACGTTAGCAGTGTGGAGTTTGCTGCAGTCACGTCAGGGGAAGATCTCGCAACGGGCAGGGTCTGGGGGAAGATCTTGCGGCGGGTGGGTCTGGTGTGGATTTGCGTGGGGTTTCGTAGGGATTTGGAGTTATGGTGGTTTGCGGACAAGATCTACTACAGGTAAGTGTGTGGCTGGACAGGGATTTGTGCGTGCGTATAAAGAGAGAGAGAAAGTGTGTATGTGTATATTATACAGCACAAGTATGAGTTTTGAGACTTCTAGTATTTTCCAGTAAGATGTTGTTATCCCAAATGGGCTAAAGAATCTGTGAAAGCAAAATTAAGAACTACTTTGAAACTAAATTAAAATTTAAAAGGCAAGCAGTTGTTGTACAGTAATTTATTAATGAGGATTATAAAAAGTACAGACTGCATGTGGAAACACAAGCGACACTGCTGTTTGTGGCATAAAAAATTACAGATTTACTGGTTTTAGTGATTTTTATTGATGGCAGCATTTAATTCCCTGGAAAGTCTACAATTTATATTACTACTGAACACACTGATTAATTTCATCATAATTTTATGTTAGATGACATAGAGTGTTTATGGCAGAAACAGTATCCAGAATATCTTGGCAGAATGCAGGATTTCACACAAGCAGTACTATGTTGAAATATATGCAGTTTTGTGCCATACTGTTTTTATTGTCACATCAGCCTGAACTGTATTATTCATGCCGAGAACACAGTTGTCATATGCCATCAGTTCACAAATTACAAATAGCTGCTACCAGCACTATAATTATATCACCATATTTCTCTTATTCAGTCAATAAGTCCATAACATCACTGTAACTGGTCTGATTCACTAGGGGAGATTTTGTGTGTGTGTGTGTGCTCGCTCACACGTGCTGTCAAAGGTATGTCACAGAAAAAAAATTGATGAAATTGCACATATTAACCATTATCGTAGCAATTGTGTTTTAAATAGACAGTGAAATCATGCTCCCTTTTCCATAGTAATATTTTCTTTGGTGAAGGTTAATGTTCTTCAGTGTTTGAGATGCTGTGAAAAATGCTGACTCGTATAGCAGAAGGAACACCATGTACATCTTTCATTTATCACTTATAAAGAGGTTTTTTCTTAACCTCATAATAAAACCGCATGTATGCTAAAAACAAAACTTTAAGGGTAAATGAGCTAGCTCACTTTTTTGCCTACTTAAGAATGATGGTTCTGCTTTTATAGTGACGCCTGTAATTATAATGAATGTATCACTGTTTTTATAAATTTTTTTGGTTTGGGTAACTAATTTTGGTTACATAATCTAGGACCATTTCTTACCTTTGTGGGTTGTTTAGGCAGTCCTGACTTTCATCTCAAGATAGTCACTTAAGGGTGCCTTTTTCTTTTAAAAGAAGCAGTTTAAGCAGCCAAGGTCTTATACTGCTTCCAGGATATTGAAAATCCTGGTCATGAGCACTCTTCCTATTACCATTACTGTTAGATTTAACACGGAGGGTGTTCTCAAAGTCATTAAAAAAAAGTCTCACTTCAGTACTGAAGAGTTGTATAGTCAAGAGAGCAGTACATCATCTAGTACAGGTCTGTAAAGTTGTCAAACCTGGATAAAATCAAAGCACGTGCAGATCATACACGACAGGTATGCTTTGGATGCCATCAGTGGTAGCCCCCACTCTTCATGACTTCAAATATTGCAAACACCCAACATTTGACTTTTCGAATTGTTCACAAATAGTTGAGAGGCAATGTCAGCTCATTGTTGCCAGAGTAACAGTAGTGACCGGAGATTCTGATAAGATGGCCGGGGTAGTCTGGAGGGGAGATGACCAGTTCACCTATCTTACGGAAGCATGTTTGTTTTTGCTGCACAATACTGCTCTCTAGTGGAGACTAAAGTGTGTTCTGTCTCACAAGTGTGACTGTACATGGAGGGGAGGGCAGACATCAATGCGTCATGGGTGGGAAACACTCATGAGCACATGATTACATCATTGCACACCCCTCAAGGGTGCTTATGACATACAAAAAAATGGCAGTCAGAAGCAGGATCAAAAATACCTTGCTGTCTTTTCCCTTGCTAAAGATTGTTGAATTCTCCACTAGCTGTTATCTGCTGGTAGGCAGGCCCAGGCTGTGGGGGGTGATTATAGCCACTCGGGCCAGTCATTCAGAGGGAGGTTGGTGAATGAGAGGCATTGACCATCTTCAGATAGTCATCCTGGCAAAGGCAAAAGGGGCTCAAAAAATAATCAGTTTAAAGCCACTGATACAATTTTTGCTGAACTGATTACATTGTTTTTTTGTTCATTGTCTACTGGCATTCATTTGATATCTGCCTTGCGTTTCTTTTCTTTATTCTGTGTACTACTTTTGGATCTGTATTCTGGAAGGCTCATATGTGAAAAATATATTTAGTAGAACTGTGGCATGAAAATAGGGACTGGTTGCCAGAATAAACTAAATTAATGTGGTGATATCTGGAGAAGTTGGTCAGCTTAATTATGAGCCAGTAAAGAAAAAGTTGAAGCCAGACACTATCCCAAATGCCTTGACCATGCCCAGAAGAATATCATTTCCAATACTCTTTAAAGTAGAGGCCAAACTTAAAAGTATGCAGGTAGCTGATGAGATGGAAAGTGTAACTGAGCCTGTGCTGAGGATACTATTTATAAAAAAAGAGACGATATGAAAACATGTAAGTTTAAAAAGTTAAATAGGTTCATAGGTTCATAGGTTCATACTAGGCTATCTGCCCAAGGGCATTTATAAGCCTAGCCCATAGTTATGTGGCTTTCGCCACCCCTTTAGTTTGAATAAAAACTATGCCTATCATTTTGCTGTGCCTCTGTCAAGCAGTGACACTGAAGTAATCCCTGGGGTATATCTGCAAACTCCCATCCATTGGTCAAGATTCCTCTTGAACAAGGCCAGAGAGGTGCTCTGCCTCACATGTACCGGGATTTTGTTCCACAGCATAGGGAGTCTCTGGGTGATGAATCTGTCCCTCCAGCACGTTCTATTTATAACCGTGTCAAGGTTTAAGTCTCCGCCCTTGTGGTTCTGAGGGATCTAGATTTTTTGAAGCATATTCATCAAATCTGGGTTTGACATGGCCTTATATGTCAGGCACAGGTCACCTCTGAGCAAGCGGTATGAGACTGAATAGAGCTGGAGTTCTTTCAGTCGGGCAGCATAAGACATATTTTGAGACCCTTTATCCTTTTGGTGAGGAACTTTTGGGGCCTTTCAAGCTGCAGCAGGTGTCTGGTCAGATACATTCGAGCGGGCATTGTACTCAATCATAGGTCTAATGAGTGATGAGTACAGGGGACGATGACCTCCCTTGATCTAGATGTGAATCCCTTCATGATCAGGTGGACGATATAGAAGGTTTTCCTAACTACTTTAGCAACATGAGTGTCAAGCGAAGGCTACTGTCAACCTGGGTCCCCAGATCCCTGATGACTTTTTCTGTGCTCAGTGGATTGCCACCTATATGGTAGCTAGGGTAACCTTGTTTTTCCGAAGGGTATGACTATGCATTTTTGGCGTTTAACTTCAGGCCATGGTTCTGGCACCAGTTATCCGTTTCTGTGAGGCCCTTCTGGAGGATATCTGTGTCAGATGTGTTTCGACTATGGCGCCCAGTTTGCAGTCATCTGCAAACTTTGTCAGCCATAACCCTCCTGTGTTTGCTTGTACTTCAGAAAAGTAGATGCCGAACAAGAGTGGACCCAGGACTGAGCCCTGTGGGACACCACTTGTGACAGGCTTTGAGTCTGACATGGCTCCAGCAACTCTGACCCTGTGGGTTCTGTCACTTAGCCAGTTTGCAACCCATCTTGTGATGTATGGGTTTACATTCAAGCTGATGAGTTTTTCGATGATACCTGAGTGGGGTATTGTGTGAAGGCCTTTGCCAGGTCGAGGTAGGCTGTATGGACTGCCTTTCCCTCATCAATGGCCTTGGTGACTGTCTCGAAAAAGTCAACCAAGTTTAAGAGGCAGGATCTGCCTTTGACAAAGCCAAACTGGGTTGGATCCAAAGTCTGCAAGTTCCCTATGTCTTTATTTATGAGATCCATTATGATCCTCTCCATGGCTTTGCAGATAAGGCTTGTCAAGCTAATGGGGTGGTAATTTCCAGGGTCTGTGGAGGCACCGCCCTTATGAAGTGGGACCACAGTCGCCGTGCGCCACTCCTTGAGTACGTATCCTGCGGTGTGGCTAAGATTAAACAGCTGTCCTAACTGTGGGTTTAATTCCTCGTTGAGTTTGTGAAGCACACAGCTGGGGACACCATCCTGTCCCATGGATGCTGTGTTTTTTGCCTTAGTGAGGGCAGTTCTCACCTGGGCGTTGGAGATGTCTGGGGGGCTACAATCCTCTGGAATAGATATCTCTCCTTTTGGGGGGGAGAAGTTTGCACTGAACCTGTCAGCCAGTATGTTGGCAATGTGTGTAGGTTCAGTAATTTTCACATCATTTTGAGCTAATTCTGAGGGTATCTGGGAGTTTCCTCCTAGGTTTCTAACATAGCTAAAGAAGGCCTTATGATTCTCTTTAGAGTCCTTGGCGATTTTTCTCTCAAAATTTGCCTTGGATGATTTTATGAGAGCTCTTAGTTTTTTACTTATAATGATCAAAGGTGTCTTACCTTTCAAGGATTTTGATGCAGTTATCAGGGAAAGGTACATTTTACCTACACTTGAGGATATTGCACCTAAACTGGTTGGTGCCAGAATTTAGACACTTCAAATGAGTTTTGGCAGATACCCTAGAGAGGTATAGTCAAAGCTAATAATAACCTTTATTACTCTGCTTGGAACAACCTTTTATTATAGCAATTTTCTAAGTTTGTAAGATGACTATTTGAAATCTGTCCTTATTTTTGGGACTGTATTACCCTGTTATTGGCTTTGTCCAGGTTTTTTGTGCTAAGGTTGACAGCTATGGCAAGAACTGAATTTACTGAATATGTTTGAGAGCTTTATTCCCTCATTACTGGGTTTGTCCAGGTGTTTTGTGCTAAGAGGTTGACAGCTATGGTGCCATTTAAGTTTCAGTCTTCCTCTCTTTCACAAAGCAGCTGATCTGGCGTAGTGGTATGTTGCTCTGACTGTTTTGCACAGGGACCTTGGCAGTAAAATGTATGGTGGTAACACAGCATTTTTCTTTCACAAAGCAGGTGATTTGGCATAGTGGTATGTTGTTCTGACTCTGCACAGGGACCTTGGCAGTAAAATGTATGGTGGTAACACAGCATTTTATTCTAGCAGCTTTCCAAGATTATACAAGCAATGTTTAATGTGTCCCTGGTTTTTGCCCTTTTGACCCACCCCAATAAATTTGGCTTTTTCCAGATTTCTTGTGCTGCGAAGTTGAGATGCAGATGAGTATTGAGTAGATTCTACAAGGAGCTGAGAGCTGCAGGGGAAGAGAAGTTTAGTGCTGATTATGCTAAGTCAGCTCATATTGCTAATAGCACAACAGGTTGTGTACTTGCTTTTGATGCAGAAGGTTGTTGGTTCTACTCCCATAAGGGGTGAATGCTGCAGTACTGAAAGTTAAGATACTAACTATGAGCCTATTATCAGTTTGCCATCCATTTCCTATTGCAATATTACTAGCTTATTTTTAATGTAATTTAGGCAATTTATTCCTCAGTGGCATCAGACACTTTATTTTTCGATGAAACCATGAAATATAAAGGTGATTGCTAGCAGCAACCTCTTCGTTACAGATTATTTAATGTGGAATTATTTAGATGACTTTTTTACTACTTCAGAGATCGTGCATATTTACTGATAATGGTGGACTGTAGAATTGTGCATATTTACTGATAATAGTGGATGGGCAGTTTTATCATTGGTACATGCATTTTGTTTCATTGCTTACTGGAAAATGTTCAAAACGCTCTCTAACAACTGTACTGTATTGTACAAGGAATATAATTTAGTACAGCGAGGAAGGTGTATTAAAGAGCACATGTATGTTTCATATGCAAGGGGCCTATGATTTGAAAACAGCCCAAAATGAATCTTTATCTGCCACTGGCAAAATGTATTTTCTTTGAACGTGGGTTTCAATGCTGTTTCAATGAATGTGAGTTTCAAGGGCAGAGAAGTTTTAATGCTAAGTCTGTTTTCATTGTGAGACTGCATTGCTTTGTTTAGCAGATGTCTTAGTGTTTGTGCTGTAAAATACAAAATAAAACTTTCAAATGAAGTCAAACTTATCATAGAAGTGTAAAGCAGTATGCACATTAGTTGTTGTTGTGTCTTTCGGCTTTTCCCAGTTAGTAAATGGAGTGAAATAGCCAAGTAATGGATCATTGGAATGGCTGCAGAGGCTCCATTCAGCCATGATTTTGTGAGGGGGGAAGGGCAGCGCAAACTCAGACAGGCCCAACTGAACTATACCTCCCAACTGTCAAGATTTTCAAAGCATGAATAGATTTTTGCTTCTTATTTTTGGTTTGTTCTTTATAAAATTTGTAGTTTTCTGGCAAATCATTTAGGAATTAAGTCACTAAATAATGATACACTGAGTTTCAGACTTCATAACCTTCAGAAAAATGCATGCTAAAGTAAGACCTGTTCTATCAACTGTCTCAATTTATACAAGAGCAATTTTTAGTACTGTTTATATGTTCCTCCAATATATTTGGCCTTGTTTAGATTTACTGCATTAACAGGTTGAGAGGTATATGCAAATAAATTGCTTTATAGAATTAGGCATAGCCAACCTCTCAACTGTCCCCGAATTTGGCTCAAAATGTTGCTCTTCCCTCTAATAATCCCTCTACAAAATAGCAATTTTGGAAGAAAACATGGAGAGTTTACAATTAAGAAATAACTGTAATAATCACAGTTATAGATTACTTGAAATGCATGTAGATTATTTTATTTTGTCAGCTGCTCAAGTTAGCAGTACTAATATTAAAGTGTCCCTTCTTTGACAGGTTCCCAGCTGTATTGTGTGGCTATTTTATATTTTTGCATAACATTTTTGGTCCATTTTTCATAAAATTGTGTTTTTTGGCAAATTAGTGACAAATCATTAAAGACTGAAGTTAGAAAATAATGACAGACATTTGAGTTTCAGATTTTATACCCTTCAGAAAATTCATACTAATGCAAGACCTATTCTATTATCTTTCTAAGTTTATTAGAGCAATATTTAAAATTGTCCTTATTTTTGGGCCTTTGTCCCACTTCTGTGTATGGCTTTGTCCAGATTTCTTGCTCTGAGGTTGAGAGGTATGACAAATGTGTCAGGGCCATCACAGTCAGCCAGAGACATTTCAAATTGTGACATACTTGTTGCACCCCACTCCCCCATGTAGTGACTCTGGATGTGTCCAAACAAGGCAAGGAGTAGTTATGCAGTGAAAATTTGCAGTGTCCCCCCCCCCATCCAAGGTAGACACAAGTACTACAGTGGCTTTTTCATCTGTCCTTGATTTTGCAGAATGGTCTGGTTTCTGTCATATTTTTGTACTGTTGATTTATGCTTATTACTCAAAGTGCCTGTTGCTCTGTGTTTAAGTAGCAATCCTTTAATGACCATCAGGTAAGCTTGTCTGAGATCGTAAGATGCAAGTAAGCTTCAATAAGCATACTGTTAAAGAATTGCCAACATTGAAAGCCTTTCTGTTGTTGCCATGCAGAGAATACTTAACTAGATAATGTATAAGCCTTGGGTATTGAAGGACAGGATTACATTCTTTTAAAAAGCTCACACTTGTTGGAGACTTCCAGTCATCTCTACAAGCTTTACCCGTAAACTAAACAGAATGCCAATCATGTGTGGTCCATAACCTGTACAGTAATCCTTTAAGCAATGTATCTTGAGCTTGTTTCCTTTTCATTTTTTACTTTGATCATGTTTTCCCCATGAAACAAGTAGATAGTTGTCAGGCAGCAGGTCTTTTTTGGATAAGAAACATTTTTACAAGTGGGGGCATCACAGAGATTTCTACTTTCAGCATGTTACTTGGTACTTTAATAAAGCTGAATATAAATTATAATTAGAACTGCAGTGCAAGGAGAAGTGGTTTGAGTTGAGTGCTGCTTGTTTTTCTTATACTTGATTTTGACTGGCATTCCAGTAATGTATTTAAAAAGTAATTTATTTTTTCATGCCTCACAACCTTTTGTTTCCATCTAGATGTTAAGTAAGCTGTTGTGCAGCCAATGCATTGAAATATTTTTATTCTTCTACACTTATTTTTGTCTTGATTGGACTCTCATAATGATGGTTTGGCACCCAGGGCAGCGTATACAATTAAAGTTAGTTTTTGTGGTTTTGAGCATAGCTCCTCCCCTTTCTAGTCGGCCACACCCCTTCCAATTGACCCCACCCATTCAGCGGTCTCCTGCAGCCCCCCTTTGATTTGAAGTCACCAGCCGCCACTGACTACAGAACAGTTTTATTTCAGACCCATTTAGCAGTTAGAAATGGATGCCACTCTAGCATATGTCAGAAAGGCTAATTCGAAAAGTACTTCAGGGCAGCATTCTAGCAGTTTTATGTAAGTCAGTATTTCTTGCTGGCTTTTATGTATAATGTTTACATTAAGACATGACAGAATTTCATTCAGTTTTTGCACTTGTGTGATTTCTGAATGACAATAAAGTTTACTTTGACTTTGTGGAAGCGTTATTTCTGTGGAAGTAGCCATTGCTGGTTACAGAGCCAGTTATATACAGTGAAGCCACGTAGTATTTTAAAGTAAGGGGTGAAGAACTTACAGATTTCCCTTTTGAAGGAAGAGAGTAAACAGAAACTGAGAAAATGTTAATTAGATATCCAATGGGATAGTATAGAAAGTGCTGCCAAGCAAGTGGAACTGCCTTCTTAAATGACTTGTTTACTTTTTTTTAATTGCTAGACTAACCCTTTTAATATAGTTTACTTTTTAAAACTTTGTTGACCAGGTTAGTCCCACTAGTTTTTTTTTTCCGGTATTATCCCCAGGATTGGAGTGCTCCTTTAATGGTATCAGTATTTGCAGATAACTCTGCCCTCTGGTGTTTTGATCATCCTATCCTCTGCAGATTGTGTGCATTATCTGCTGAGCTGCCAGCATTATTAATTTGATGGCTTATTAGTATTAAAAAAGAGAATAAGCCATTCTGCAAAAGTTTCATACACTATTAATTTTAAGCCTAGACATAACATATTTTAAATGGGATTTTCACATAAATATCAGGTTTTCCTCATTTAACTGCATAAGCTAGTTCCTTTGATTCAAATACAAGAGAATCAAATGAAACAAAACATTTTTACCATTACCCTCTGTTTGTCTGTCTGTCTGTCTGTCTGTGTATATGCCTGAGTTTGTAGTCTCTGTGCACAGAGTTTTGACTGCCTGTAAAAATGTCTTTTTTAGTACCTCTCACATCAGCAGCCAACTTAACAGCGAATAACAGGTGGTTAAGGAAAAGCTTTAGCTGAGATTCAGAGCCTTATCAAAACTAATTATAGGGCACCACTGAAGTCTGGAGTCTCAAGCTGCAGACATGCAACCCAGATGCGGCCTGTTGGCACTTTCACTCAGGCATGCCAAACTTTCCTCAGTCCAGTCTATGTCTCTACCTTTGAAAAAAAAAAAGTCCAGTCAGTTTGGAGTCCAGAGCACATTGACAAGCACTTGTCTTTGTTCTTGAGAGTGCCTGTAGCAGTTCCTCTCCATCATTGGCTTGACTATGAACCCAATGAGAGAAAAATCCTGGAGCACACGTCAGACCAGTAGCAGAAGTGTTTAGATTCTGTGTCCTTCTGCTATTAGTCTGTTTTCATCTGCAGCAATTAGCAGTACGAGATGTGCTGCCCAGCAAGAGGTGTCACATACAGCTGCTTGTTTTGGATAGCAGTTAAACTGCACCTCATATAAAGAAGCACAAACCACTAGTTATCTGAAACAAAACCAGTCGCATGAGACCAGCACAGGTATGTCATTCTGCTGCTTGTTTTGAAAACCAAGTGATTATTAGGTTGTACAAATTCAGCTATTAAATGATGTAGAAAAGCTGCAAAGTCTTCAAGTGTGCTTTGCCGCTCAAAAATAATTGCCAAAACACTTAAGTGATAGGACATCACATACAGAAATTTTGAAGCTGATGAAAAAGCTAAGTTTAGTAGGCCACTGGTAATAAAATGTACAGGGAGTAATGCAAAAAAAACTTTCTTTCGTCTAATGGATACTTTCTTAGCAGGCCTAGGTCTCCTTCAGCTCATAAAAGAACCAACAAGACCTATCCTCAAATCCTCCAAACAGTCTGCACTCCTCACTCAACCCAATTATTACAAACATTCCAAACTCCATCTCCACCATAAACATTCTGCCACCATCACTAAGCAACCACTGCCCAATCACATTTACAGTTGTCAACCATCCTATAAAACAAAGATCCCACAGATCACATCCTTAATGCTCTCTTAGGCTAATAACACTGCATCAGTGGGCTCAGACAATATCCCAGGATATCTTCTTAATAGCATGAAGCATGACCTGTCAGGCTGTCTGGAACTGATATTAAACTGTAGCCTCCAAACAGGCTCCATGCCGTATCAATGGAGAACAGTAACAGTCATCCCACTACGCAGAGGTGGACTATCTACAGACCTGGAAAACTACAGACTCATAAGTCTCACATATACAAAGCCATGGAAAGAATTGTCATGGAATTGATCAGTAATGACATAGGAAACCAGACACTTGATCCAATCCAGTTTGGTTTTGTCAAGGGCAGGTCATGCCTACTCAGCCCGGTGGACTTCTGTGAGAAGGTCACCATAGCAATGGATGAGGGCAAAATGGTTCACACTGCTTGCCTTGATCTGGCCAAGGCATTTGACACAATAGCCCACTCAGGCATTGGTGACAAACTCAAGAGGTGAAGTAAAAACCCTTATGTCACTTGATGGATAGCCAGCTGGCTCACAGATAGGTCCCAGGAAGTTACAACTGGAGAGTCCACCTCTACAGAGAGGTCAGTCACAAGTGGAGTCCCTTAGGGATCGGTCCTGAAACCACTTTTTTTGGCATTTACTTCTCTGAAGTCAAAGCCAGTGTCAAGTGGCCTCTGGCTGATTAAATTTGCAGATGAATGCACATTAGGAGCTGTCATTGAATCTCCCACTGGCACAAATGTTCTCCAGGAAGGGCTGACACAGACAAATAACAGGTGGCAGAACTATGGACTAAAACTAGATGCCAAGAAAAGCATAACAGTATCCTCTGGGAAGTCATCCACCCTTGGTAACTATCATATTGACAACACACACCTAATAGTTCACCCAGTAGTCATGGACTTGGGACACACACATAGACAGTTATCTAGCCTTTTGACTATTACATGTCTAAAATAGTGAGGAAATCATTCTATGTTGGACAACTTATAAACAAAGGTGTGACATCTTGGTCCAAGAAGGTCATTGTTCCACTGTATTTGGCATTTATCTAACCTGTCATTGAATACAATGCCCCTTTGGTATGTACCTAGACATATCCAACAGTTGGAATGTCCACACAAGTTCTTCATGTGCAAACCAGCTCAAGGTCCTATCGCTGTATTCTGTCTCCTACAGGATGTTCATGGGAGATCTATGCCTGGCATACAGGGCATTGTCAGGCCGCACTCTGATATACCTGCTGCATATCCACAAAACAAACAGCACCAGAATTTCCCGTTTTAAACACTTAAGCCTTGCCTGTGATATAAATAGGACCTGCTGGAGAGACTGATATGTATCCCAGAGATTAATCAGTCTCTGAAACAGGCTCACCATCATGTGAAGCAGAGTTCCTGCCTAACCTAGTTCAAGTATAACTTGGACAGTTGGAATGGGGAACAAGGAAATTAATCCCAGGTTTGGCACCTGTGTCTCTAATGGATACATTCAGACTGTATATGGTTCATCTCCCAGGCCCATGCTTGTAAATGTTTTGTCACCCAAGACCCTGCTTACATTTATCAAGGGTACCAGAACGTGTCAGAGATTTAGGATGCATGGCTAGGCTTTAAAAGGCCTTTGTGGTCGTTAGTCTAGTAAACACCTATGAAAACTGCCACCAATAGTAAAAGCTTTCAAAAAACATTGTAGTACTGTATTGACAAAAACAATAATACTGATGAACTCAGAAACGTTCTCACAGCCCACAACTGGAACCATATACTTTCCTTACAGGACTCTAATACAACAGCCATATGCCTAACTAACTTTGTAATTCATCTCCAAGGCAAATTCTTTCCACTTATCCACAGACTTTATAAACTCACCAAAACTGAATTTGAACTCAAACATCTTCTTATTTTAAGGAATGAAGCTTGGCAAAAAACAATCTCTTTCCTGCCTACCTAGTCATCCCTTTTACCAGAACATTCACAAACTGTGTTAGTTATATTTATTATTATATCATACTACTTTTGTCATGTTGTGATTTGTTGTACCTAGCAGCGGTTGTGTAGTGGAGCCTTCAGACTAAGTGTCATCATTGTCAGTCTTGTGTGGAGTACATCATTTACTGTACTAGCAGTATCTACCTGTAACAGATGAATTATTGCTTTTTGCTTATTTGGCTTGACTGTCTTAGTGGACGAAGACCTGTTGTATATGCTGCTTCTAGCTTATTACTTAGTATTAAGTGTTTAAGTTTAATTAATGGTTAGAGTCCACCAGAACTATTGGGAAAATACATCAGAAACTGCAAATTGTGCTGTTTACTCCCCATTAATGTTTTTGTGTGTGTCTCTACTGCTAGGAGGACAAAGAAACATCAATATATAACAAAATGGAGGGTACAGAGTAAAGGAATTTGAGGTATTGTTTATGCTGGACGAAGACAAAGGTGAAGAAGGGATGAAAACAGAAGAGATACAGGCTGATGTAAGACAAGCTTCACTTACCAGGTTGAGCAGTGAAACTGACCTGAGAAATGTTATATGCATGTAGGATCAATGAAAACAAGAAAAGTAACAGAAAAAACAAGTAATAAAAGTCTCTAGTTTGAAAAAGATGACAGTGTGAAGGATGTTAAATATGGAGGCAAAACGGTGAAGCATGGAAGACAACTCTTATGAAATCAGGGATAACCACATCATGGACTAGATTCTAAAAGACTTGCTCTCCATCTAAATACCTAACTCCAGTGTATTGCCTATCTATAAAGCAGGCTTACGACTGAGGGAGTCACGTACACTGAGAGCATGTCTTTCAGAAATGGGGCAGTACTTACAGCTAAGTAAGTTACTTGCACCTAGAGGAAGTTTTAGAAAATCTGGCCCCATGTGTAGTAAAAACTGAAAAAAAAATGCCACTCGCATAACAAATAGGAGACGTGTACAAAAGACGTGGTTGGCAGAAAGTGGGATATTAAGGCAGAAATAAGAAAGTCAGAGCATCAGTAGAGAAGAGGTATCCTGCTAAATGCAAAATGGTGGAATGGCACATTACACGGCAGGTGAGAAAAGCTCTTATAGGTTATATCATCAAGGTAGTAGCAGATAATGCCTACCAAATAAATGCAGTAAGACCATAAGCAGCTGTCTAATATTGCCATAACACACCGTTTAAATGTTGTAAACCATAATGCATTATTCCGCAACCAGAGTAATCCCTGATTTGGCTGCAGACACTCTCTGTGGAACTACAACAAAAACAACTAGAGTGGAATTACATCCACCATTGTTGTGACCCCATAACAGCCTCCTCCACCTTCTACAACCTCCTGTCTTATATTCAGGATAACGTATTCCCTATGAAAAGAAAGAGTTTGCACCTATTATCAAAAGAGTACAAGAAGGATACATCCTCCCTTTTTTTCTGTATTCATTAAGAGTCTTCCTTGTGATCTCCCCCATTTCCCACTCATCCTCTGTGCTGACAACATAGTCATTTACCAGTTGTGTTACTTTCACACCAACATTCAAGGCCATTTCCAGTTTGGCTTACATGACTCCATGAATAAACCATAAACTACTTCTCAACTCCTCCAAGACTAAAACTATGAAAATTCACCAAGCTCCTGACTCTTTAGCTATCTTTGACTTACACAATCATTCCATAGAAACAACCTCTGCCTTCAAATACTTAGGATTATGGCATGTTCAGTTGCTAAATTTCCATTTTCACATAGGCTAAAATCCAAAATAAGCTCCCTCCTCTTCTGAGCCAAAAAGATCTCCCATTTTCAGTCGTACCTAGCCAGAGCGGCCATCGGCAAAAGAGTTTTCCTTTCTAAGCTTGAATGTAGACTTCCATGTTTGCTTCTTCCTCCAAGAAAAACATAGCCACACTCCAGACAATCTCTGACAGCATCTGCCAGTTCTTACAAACTTACCTCTCTGTGAGCATCACTGTATCACACTAGAAAAAGCTGAATGGCTACACATAAAACAAAAATCTAACCTACTATTATGATCCCAACTCTACAAGCTATATGATCCCAACTCTACAAGCTACTCCAGCTCCAGACATTTAATTCCTTTGCAGGCAAACTTAATGAAAAAAAAAACCTCATACTAACTGAAACACACCTCACAAGACACACTATCTCTCATTACCCCAGAACCAAAATCCACAGCACTGCACATGCATTCTCCTCTCATGCACCTACTCTTTAGCAAGCTCTCCCCATTGACCTAAAGGAAGTCAGCATGTACCCTAAGTTCAGAATGCAACTCGAAAAGCGCTTCTTCATCAAAGCCAAATGCTCCAGCTTCAGTACAGGAAATACCACCTAACACTCTATCCCTATCTCCTTTCCATGTCTCTCCTCCTCTCTGATTAATGAAGGTTGACCCACTTTAGAAACTAATGTATACATTCTCCATTACACTCTGTTTGATTGTGCATTACACTCTGATTATTCACTACAGTGCAATGCATATGTATATATACTTGTGCATGTGTGTGTCTATGTGCATGTGTGTCATATATATATATATATATATATATATATATATATATATATATATATATATATATATATATATATATACCATACCAAAAAAAGTCCAGCACAAAAGATAAATCCACAAAATAAGTATCCACAGCCGTCTTTGAAGGAGAGCTTTATTAAAGCCGTGCAGTCACCCCACAGACCGGTTTCGCTTTCACCAAAGCGTCATCAGTGTGTGACGACAGACGTCCAGTTACTTATTTAAATACAAAACCAACATGCTGGTATTAAAGAAACCCTTACCCCATTAACCATAAACAAATTTGTAAGGTTATGCATGCTATTTTATATCTAAATTAAATGCTATTCTGCCAATAATATGCCCATAAATTACAATATTTGGTTTGCATTTTATATATAATAATAACTATCCTTTTACATAAAATATGCAACTGTTATTTTTAGATATATATCTATATATACACACACACACACACATATATATATACACACACACACACACACATATATATATATATATATATATATATATATATATATATATATGTATGTATATATATATATATATATATATGTGTGTGTGTGTGCATCTATATATAAATATATATCAAATTTTTCAGTGCAACTCATCTGAACTACCCTGTTACTGTTTTCATTTCTGTATTTTTTTTTTTGTTTGTGAGATGTTTTGTATTGCACTCGGGCTGAGCCTGGAATTGGTCAGTATTGATCAGTGCACTGTCCTGGTAAAAATACCATACACACACTGACACAGTATCAACAAATATACTAACATTTTCAGCACACACACTCAGAGAAAGCAGAATTTCTGAATACTGAAATTTTAAGTCAATGGAGGCAAGATAACACTGACCTGTCTGTGTTATCTAATGGAGTCACAGACCACCTTATGGAGAGAACACATATGTGTTTTCAATTAAAAATGTGCACATCCTGGGTGTGACATAAGGAAACGCACACCTTTCTTTTCATAGTCAGAGCTTACTTCCTGGGCACCTGCTGATTCGTTTTGAGAGAATAAGTAGAAATTGTTCTCTTTCTGCCTTGTCCCTGTGGTAAAAGCTTTGGGGAAGATTGGTATGCTTATACAGAATGTGCAACTCCTTACCAATATTTATTGAAAATACATACAACCAGTTAACTTCCTCCTTGTCTGACACTTATTATTTTACAAGTCTTTTGGTAAAAACAATCTCTTTCCTGCCTACCTAGTCATCCCTTTTACCAGAACATTCACAAACTGTGTTAGTTATATTTATTATTATATCATACTACTTTTGTCATGTTGTGATTTGTTGTACCTAGCAGCGGTTGTGTAGTGGAGCCTTCAGACTAAGTGTCATCATTGTCAGTCTTGTGTGGAGTACATCATTTACTGTACTAGCAGTATCTACCTGTAACAGATGAATTATTGCTTTTTGCTTATTTGGCTTGACTGTCTTGGTGGATGAAGACCTGTTGTATATGCTGCTTCTAGCTTATTACTTAGTATTAAGTGTTTAAGTTTAATTAATGGTTAGAGTCCACCATTGGGAATTGTGTTGGGAAAATACATCAGAAACTGCAAATTGTGCTGTTTACTCCCCATTAATGTTTTTGTGTGTGTCTGTACTGCTAGGAGGACAAAGGAACAGCAACATATAACAAAATGGAGGGTACAGAGTAAAGGAATTTGAGGTATTGTTTATGCTGGACGAAGACAAAGGTGAAGAAGGGATGAAAACAGAAGAGATACAGGCTGATGTAAGGCAAGCTTCACTTACCAGGTTGAGCAGTGAAACTGACCTGAGAAATGTTATATGCATGTAGGATCAGTGAAAACAAGAAAAGTAACAGAAAAAACAAGTAATAAAATTCTCTAGTTTGAAAAAGATGACAGTGTGAAGGGTGTTAAATATGGAGGCAAAACAGTGAAAAATGGAAGACAACTCTTATGAAATCAGGGATAACCACATCATGGACCAGATTCTAAAAGACTTGCTCTCCATCTAAATACCTAACTCCAGTGTATTGCCTATCTATAAAGCAGGCTTACGACTGAGGGAGTCACGTACACTGAGAGCATGTCTTTCAGAAATGGGGCAGTACTTACAGCTAAGTAAGTTACTTACACCTAGAGGAAGTTTTAGAAAATCTGGTCCCATGTGTAGTAAAAACTGAAAAAAAAATGCCACTCGCATAACAAATGCAAATAGGAGACGTGTACAAAAGACGTGGTTGGCAGGAAGTGGGATATTAAGGCAGAATTATACCATGACTCCCCCCAAAACGTGCACGCTGATTGGCCAGCGTGCCCGTTGTAAATCGAGTTATACTAATGGAAAAAGGTCCGGTCGCCCGGACTTTTTTCCATTAGTATAACTTCGATAAACACTGTTCGCTATGTTAAATGGGTTTAACATAGCGAGACAGCTTTAAAATAAGCAACGCACATCTCCGTTCCTTATTTTTAAGCTGTCTCGCATTGTTAAATCCATTTAACTTTGCGAGACACTGTTTAAAAGCAACGAGAAAGCAAGATCTCCGTTGCTTTTAGAGTCTCGCTATGTTAAATGAGTTTAACATAGCGAGACAGTTTTAAAATAAGCAGCGGAGATGTCCGTTGCTTATTTTAAAACTGTCTCGCTATGTTAAACTCATTTAACATAGCGAGACACAAAAAAAAAGCAACGGAGATCTTGCTTTCTCCGTTGCTTTTGCTCACAGCTCTGATGTACTGCGCAGGCGCGCAGTACATCAGAACTGCCGCGGATGCCAGACATCTGCGGAAGGGCAGTAAACAGGCATTATACTATGCCATTATTTAAGAAAAGTAATAGTTTCTTTTCTTAAATAATGTCATGGTATAATAGCAATAACCCACTTCTGGGTGTGGGTAATGCTAAATTTACCCACGGTTGGGTTTGTTTGGTCCCGAGGGCGAACCACGCCAACCGTGGGTAAATTTAGCATTACCCACACCCAGGCGTGGGTTATTGCTATAATAAGGAAGTCAGAGCACCAGTAGAGAAGAGGTATCCTGCTAAATGCAAAATGGTGGAATGGCACATTACACGGAAGGTGAGAAAAGCTCTTATAGGTTATATCATCAAGGTAGTAGCAGATAATGCCTCCCAAATAAATGCAGTAAGACCATAAGCAGCTGTCTAATATTGCCATAACACACCGTTTAAATGTTGTAAACCATAATGCATTATTCCGGCAACCAGAGTAATCCCTGATTTGTCTGCAGACACTCTCTGTGGAACTACAACAAAAACAACTAGAGTGGAATTACATCCACCAATGTTGTGACCCCATAACAGCCTCTTCCACCTTCTACAACCTCCTGTCTTATATTCAGGATAACGTATTCCCTATGAAAAGAAAGAGTTTAAGCCAGATACTCCACTTTATTTAGCCCTGATATTATAGAACTAAAAAAAAAAAAACAGAGATGAACCCTGGAGAGAATAGAAAAAGGGATTATGCTATATGCATTACTTCAAGTTCCAACATTTAAAAACAGAAGCTTAGGTAAAAATCAAACTGAGCCAAAACTAAATATACCAGGCATGTACAAACCACTTATCCTGCACAACCAAAACAGGTTTGTAAGTCAGTAAAAACATTTAGGCACGTCCAAGGTTTTTTCAAAAGCATGTAGTTAAAGCACTTGTAGCAAAGTTATAGTTTCTCAACTAAGTGATAATATCTGCACTTTCCTACTACCGACCGGCCTAACGTTTTCCAGTCTATCTTCTTTCCATCCATTGTCTCCATTTCACAACATTGGTGACTTCCTTCAGTTCTATTTCAAGGTCATTATCAAAAAAGAGATGAAAAAACTTCTTGAAAACATGGGCACAGGCTATAACCCCAAGTCTTGCACTTTGCACCATAAAATTCTGAAATTAGCTGGCAAGCCCTTGACACACATTTTCACTTTCTCAAAAATACAATCCTCCTTTACAGCTTTAATTATAGTATAATTCTCCTGGCTAAATTTCCTTACCCAATCTCTGCAAATGATTTTTCCCTAATGAGAAACCTCTGTTTAACAGTCAGAATACTTGAAAAAATAGGATTATGATCAAACTGTGGCCTACCTACTTAAATAGAGCATCCTCACAGATAGGCATTGTGTTTTGTGTCCCATTTTTAACACTCTTAACACCCAAATGTATTCGCTGATGGACTGCAATTTTACAAACATTGCGCAAAATGACAGGAACCATCTTTTTAGATCTATAGAGAGCTTTCAAAACTGCTGACCATGCTATGTTGCTGCATCAGCTGTCAGATATAGGTTTCTCCATGGGAGTGGTACAATGCTTTGAGAATTGTCTTGAAAACATAACTTTCTGAGTGACTGTATCTTACAACGCCATTCGGTCTGGGAGCATAGCAAGAGGGGGTGCACAGGGTTCAATCCTTCTGTTATTCTGACTGCATGTTGACATCTGCCTTGGATTAATTGTATAATGTACTGTATGCAGATGATATTATCAGGACCAGGTCAAACAACAGGTCATGCATTTTGGACAGTGAACTTCAGAAATATTTTGAAGCTATATGAAACTGATTTTGTAAAAGCAATGTCCATCAGTGCACACAGTAAAACACAGTGATGCTATTTTCTACAATTAGAAAACTAAGTAACATTCCTAATGCCACCACCATTACAGACCCTGTGGGAACCCCTCTTTCTATCACAACTCAACAGTGGTATCTAGTACTAATCTTAGACCAAAAACGATCATTCCAGCAACACAGAGAAGCTCAGGTCAACAAGGTGTTAACTCAGCTTTCATTGGTGGTGTTCCTTCATTTCTGTCTGTTTGTATTTTATGCCCTCGTTAATGTACATTGGAGATCTACTTATATTCTCGCCTTCTTATGCAATTCTTGAACAGGCAATACCCAGCTACCTCTGTGTGTCCAGTCATGTTATCACCCCATGTTTGCATAATACCAACAGTGTCAACCTTTTCCTGCTTCATTCTTGCCTACAATTTATCCCATCTTCCTTGCATTTCATAATCTAAGCTATCGGTTGCTGATCTGAGACACCCTTGCTTTGTTATTTGTATTTCCCTTCTGTTTGCCACCTGATTACCTACCACTTTTTCAGATGTTGTGATAGTCTGTTCCCTTTTCATTTTAATTTAAATGTGTGAACGTTGAGAATTAACTTTTCAACAAGTGTTTAGTGAACTGCACCCCTTAAATTAGATAATAGTTAAACAGTAGTGACGTGTTTGTAAGTACAGAGTCATTGAAGTCAGCAGTTTGTGTTCGTTTTTGTTCTTTATTTTAATAGGAACAGCAGTTATTGCTTGTTGAGGACTTATTTCATTTCTCCCACGATGATATCTGTTTTGTTTAAATGCAAACATTATTCAAATTGGTTATACAAATCTGTTTAATCTGCATTGTTTTATTTGTTTTTCTTTTCTCAAAAGGTATGTTTGTTTAATTTATCTTTTCTAACATCATGCAGTACAAAGCAAATGTTAGGTCCTAGACAACAGTGTATTGGATTTAAAAAATCAGATTAGTGTGTCATGGCTGATGCTGTAATGGGAATATGCTGCCTGTGGTTGGTGAAGTGGAGGAAGTGTAAAAGAGCACTGCAGAAACAGTAATAGTAATTTACAACATACAGTGGAATTGGAGCAAGCAGAGAATGGTGTTCCTGTGGTTTGCAAAATATAAAAGGTAAAAAAAGAGACCCAGGGGATGTGTATAGCTATAAGGAATAGAATGCAAATGAAGTGAGTAACAGAAGGTAAAGTGTGCAACTGTAAAAACACCACAAAAGCAGGAGGACCAGCGGACATCAGGGAGCTTCTCTGAATAAGGGGTAAGAATAATGCTATATTTTCATTTGTAAGGTGAGAGCACTTCAAAAGAGATAGGATGTCATGTAAAGTTACTTCAGTTTAGGACTGCAAGTTTTTTCAGTGTTTCTACAAGTAACATACAACATCTTCTTGCTGTTGTCTTTATGTTGTGCCTTATAGTGCTGTGTCTTTATGTTGCGTTTTATAGTGCTGTGTTAAGTAGTACCTGAATGATTCATTTTTACCCTCTTATATGATTGAATCCGTTGTGGCGGTGACATGCAGCTTATGTCTCAAGACCATCCCATTCCTTTTGTGTGCACAAATGATTTATCAGATCAGCTATGGTACTTCTTTCTTTAATTTTTACATTCAACACGTAAAAATCATGCTCATATGATAACCCACATAAGGAATGTTTGAATTATAACAATATTGTATTAATAGTAACTAAACAACCACGACTAATACAGGATTTATAGTTTAATAAGTAGTTACTTGGCATGCAGTCCAGGAATCCTTTAATGAGCCTAATTGCCCCAATGCACTGTATAGTTAAGTGATATGCTCAAGGTCACACCACAGGCAAATAAAGGCTGACAGAATCAAACACTCTATGACAGAAAGTGTCATGTTAATAGCTGAAAGCCGTAATCCTCTTTGCCAGGTACCAGACTTCTGCCCCATGACTGATGTAGTTTACTTGAAAAATTCTCTGGGAGTGGGTGACCTGCATCACCCATCTTTGAGGGGTGATTACAGTGGAGCTGTTTAAAAAAAAAAAGATATTCCTTACTTTACTTTTTTAAAGTGATTCCCTTGTATAACAGGTCTGTTTCCTGTAGCTGGGTGTATTCCTCATATACAGAAGATGGCGATGGCCTTTGCATCACATACCGTACATGTACAGATTCTTCTCTGTACATATTCCCATTAAGTCCAATGATAGTGTCTGTTTCATGCCACTGACCACTGTTAAAGTGATACAAAAGCATTAAATAACTTCTTTGGAGGCCAAGATATGATGAAATAATGTTTTCATGTTATGACGTTGGTGTTTAACATTTCAAAACAATTTATAGGCGTAGGTATGTACTGATATTTTTTTTAACAATTGCATTCTAAAAATTACATTTTTGAGTACTCATCTACTTATAACATGAGATGAATAAGTGGTAACCACTTTCAAACTGAAAGGTCCCTACAGAGGTCATTAAAACAGTAATTTATCTTATATAATGGCATCTTTCTTAAAACACAGGGATGCTGAAGACCAAGTAAACACACAAAATACAGACTGAAATGACGTATGTAGTAATACCATTCATTTGCTATCTGATTATCAAGATAACCATGGAGACCAGCAAAATCAGTACAGTCTAGAAGCAATATAGCAGCTGCAAAACTGAATAGCAGTGTTGTTGACAGAGTTAGGTCAGACTCATTTCCCATAAAACAATTTTATAAGAATGTCTTTTTCATGTAGATATAGTTCAGAAATGGCAAGAAGTTCAGCACAAGTTTCATGGCATAGTGAATTAAAGACTTGACTATGACCCAGGCATCCTGCAGTACCAGATGGCAGGGGGGGAGTGATGAGGCAATGCTTCCTTAACTGTTTGTGATGGAGGAGATGACATGAGTATTTCCTGGGTACACATTCCATGACAGTCCCCAGTGGGGACTAGTGATCATGTGGAGCGCATTCTTCCCAGAGGGATTAAGTCACTTGAAGAAGTGGATGGCACATCTATGCTAAGGCTTATTGTAAAACATCCTCTTCAGTTTCTGAGGGTAAGTGCACTTTTGAGTTGGGGCTTAACAGAAACACCTGACCCACACAAATGACTGCACCACTTCCAGGAAATGAGTGATTAAGATGTGGATTTTCACCTCTGAGGGGAATGAATGAGCCAGTTGGGTATCTAGGGGAGGCTGGATAGGGGATCAAAGCTTAAAAATGACTGAGGTTATGACTGGATGCTTTATTCATACATTTGTTAAATGGTTGTTGTTGTTGTATCTTTCGGCTTTTCCCGGTTAGGGGTCGCCACAGCGGCACTCCTGTCCACTAATGATTGGCTGTAGATTTTTACGTACTGAGTTGCCAGCCCTGACACACAACCTTCAACGAAGGTACGCCCATTCACGCATGTCTCCATACAGAAGACGCTTTAGGTGAGAATAGAACAGGACAACGTCTTACTGTGAGGCAACAACGCTACCGCAGCACCACCACATTTGTTAACTGGTGTAGTGAGCTAATAATGAGGGTATTTTACAGCAGTAAACAAAAGCTCAGTACAAAATAGGTGTAAGAGTTGTGGTACAACTGTTGCATCTTCTTTAACTCATTAACACCTGTGTGGTGTGGAATGTCACACCTCTAGCAGCCTATATACATCATGCATTCCAGAACATTTTCTAAAAATAAACTTAAAAAACAAAAATAAAAAAGTTAATATTTTGTGAACAATAAGAGCTACTAAAACTGTATATATATATATATATATATATATATCAATGTTATCAGCCAAAATTATTCTTTACAGTGATAATAGTGTGTGCCTTTATGTGTTCCATAAATACTGTAATTAAGCAATAACCCACGCCTGAGTGTGGATAATGCTGGATTTACCCACGGTTGGTGTGGTTTGGTCACGAGGGCGAAGCTTACGCAGTACATCAGAGCTGTGGGTGGAAGCAACGGAGAAAGCAATATCTCCATTGCTTTTTACAAAGTGTCTCGCTATGTTAAAGGAGTTTAACATAGCGAGACTGCTTTAAAAAAAGCAAAGGAGAATCTCTGTTGCTTTTTTTAAACCTGTCTCGCTATGTTAAACCCATTTAACATAGCGAGACAGCTTTAAAAAAAGCAACGGAGAAAGGAAGATCTCTGTTACTTTTTTAAAACTGTCTCGCTATGTTAAACTCCTTTAACATAGCGGGACAGTTTCTAAAAATCAATGAAGATCTTGCATTCTCCATTGCTGTAAAAAAAAAAAAAAAAAGACTTATACTAATGGAAAAAGTCCGGGCGACATGAATTGCCATATTCTAGAGGCTGAATTCCAGAAGTGGCTCTAAAAACAGTAACCTTGAGCCTAAGCGGTTGCACTCTAAATTTCTGCCAGTCTGCTTCTAGCTTGTTTAATCTCCCATATGCATTCTCTGCTTGTGTCAGTAGTGCAATAACAAGCCATTATTGTCCGATATTAAATGTCCCACCCACAAACTTCTACCTCAGGTCCATTCTCATTTCCAGGTCTTTAGAACAATAGTCTGCAGGTATGTCATGAAGTACTGCTCACACCTTGGATTCCTGACACAAAACCACCATGAGTAAAGGCGGGGCATGTCACATTGACTACCATTTGGGTATCTAGGGTATCTACCAAACACATATTCACTGGAATGGACATGACCAAGTACCAAGTAACAATAGCATGCATATCAACCTCTATTTTTTGTGCAGAAATAACAAATCCAGCCAAGCTGCCAAAAATTAGTACCACAAAATGCTGTTTCTCATCAAAGTTCCAGGAATATCAGTCCAAATAACACATGCATATTCTAAGGAGTAATTCAGGGAATAGTTCTAGAGCTAATGCATCCTGTACATATGAGCCGACCTTTGACCTCCAACACTTGCATATGATTATGTATACTGATTGCTCTGACTTCTGTCTATTCCTAGTCAGCCTTAAGTAGGTGCTAGGCTATGCTGTTTGATACTCTGAGCAAAGTAGCCCATGTCCATGACGGTTTTGCTTCTACAGCAGTGCTGTAACCCTTGTAAGGTTGACAATACAATGCGGGTTGTTTGTGATGAATAAAACTAGCAGGGAATTGCTGGATGCATGCATATTGGGTCATGTAGGTTTAAAGTTGCATAATGTTTCGATCAACCAGAAATTCTGCCAGGTACTGAAAAATTGAGATTAAAGTCTCCTAGAATGCTAAGATTACATTTTGAGCGCAGAAGATAGAATGCTGCTTATGACCGATTTTAATATGGAGAGAGTAGTGTGGGAAGGGACATATACAGAGGTTAGTAGTAGATGAGGCTTATTAGTGGAAGAAAATTTTAGGACAATCCAGTTTGCTTTGTGTGTCATTTGATGCATTAGTTTATGCTATAGTTTTGGGGCTGGAGATAGACATATGTACTGTATATGTTCCCCAAATGGTTTTGGTCTTGACCAATTGTCATCTGAATAGTTATTTGACTAGAGAATATACTGGAAGTTGGGGGGGAGGCATTCGTAAGTCAGGATTGTATGACTGCAACTATATCTGGCATGTAGCAAGTGAGAAAAGCACTCACTTAGTTGAGTTTATTTTTTTTTATGCTTTATGTGTTTATGAGAGACCAAGTGGTTGAGTTTGAGGGAATTTGATGTGCTGTAGTGGTTGTGATGGGATGGCCGGAATGGAGTTCAACATTAATTTTAATAAGGGAAAGAAAGTTAAGCGAGTAAAATTGTAGAGAGATTTTGAAAAATGAAGTCTAGGGTTACTGGATTTAGAATTTTTAGGTAGGATTATGTAGACTTGGGATGAAATTTAAAGGTCGTTAGCCTATCCACAGCAGTTCTTGTAAATGGATAGGCTGAAGAAAAAAATGCCAAAAGAAATTTGGCAGCAATAGAGTTTTCTATTTTCTCTGTTGTTATGTAACCTTGAACTAAGTATCTTTAGCTTTAGGGGTGTGCAAGGGGGATTAATCCCCTGCAAAAAGAATGTACCTCTGCAGTTTACTGAAAGTTGTTCTGGCAAGTTTTTATTTTTGGTAAGCTGACTTACGTTGAAAGTGTTTTTGACTGACCTACTTGATTCCCTCAAATTCTGGTAGATAAGAAGGAAGGATCACTACATTGCCCCCCATAACCTCTAGAAACTTCCTAACATACCCCCTCACTCATGATACATAGGGACACAACTGGGTTGATTTGCATGGCTAGACTTATAAAGGTCCTGGTGGCCAATAGCTTAAGATATAATTGTGAACCTTTGAACCTAAGTAGATTTGTTAATAGTAAAGAGTGAATTTGATTCTTTAGTTAGGAAAGGGTCACATGTCATGGGTTTGTACAAAATATGGGGTAGATGAGAGAAATCAAATGAACATGGTTTAGGGATGTACTTGCAAGTGGTGGCTGAGTTGTGATTGATAGTAGGAATAGTACGGTAATAAATAGCATGTTTGTGTGTACTGTTGTGGAGAAGCTTGCTGGTAAATGTATGGTGGAGAAGTGGGTAGCATGTAGATAAAGATCTAGAGAGGTTAGTGGTGACTAGTTGATTTTATGCAGGTGGAAGGTTATTGGAATGGGGGAAATAGCAGTTAGTGATCAGTGTAGAGTTTTTGTGTTGCATTACTGTTGACATATAGCTGTAAAATGTTAATGATTACTTGTGACGATAAAGTGTTGTGTCTTTAAGATTGCATTAATATGACGTGAAAAGGGGCATGAACAATGGGATATAAAGCTGTGAATCTGGGGAGTGACTGGAGAATCAGGCATGGGAAGGGAGCAGAGCATGCTAAAACAGCTCAAGGTTTTAGGCAGTCAGTGCACACAAGCTCACTACTGCTCACCTGCTGCCTGAACTACCGTAAAGGTAAATGTAGCCAGTTTAAAAGTAATATTGTTTCATAGTTTAGTACTAGGCTATCTGCCCTGGGGCATTTGTAAGCCTAGCCGTAGAGATGTGGCTTTCGCCACCCCATGTAGCGGTACTAAGGTGTACAGAATAAATTTAGAATACTGTGCCTTTGTCTAGTAGTGACACATTGAAGACCCCCTTACTTATTAAAATTAGTTTACTGTGCCTCTGTCAAGTAGCGACACAGGGGTGACCCCCGGGGTAAACCTACGATCTCCCATCCGCTCGTCAAGATTTCTCTTAAAGAGAGTCAGTGAGGGGCTCTGCCTAACATGAACTGGGATTCTGTTCCAGAGTATGGGAAGCCTCTGAGTTATGAATCTGTCCCTCCAGCATGTTCTATTCATATTTGTACTGAGGTTTAAATCTTTGGCTCTCGTGGTTCTAATGGATTTGGATTTTTTGAGGTGGAGCATGTCCATCAATTCCTGGTTTGACATGGCCTTGTATGTCAGGCACAGATCACCTCTGAGAAGGCGGTATGCTACTGAATAGAGCTGGAGTTTCTTTAGCCTGGTAGCATATGACATATGTTGGAGACCCTTGATCCTCTTGGTGAGGTACTTCTGGGGTCTCTCCAGCTGTTGTAAGTGACGGGTGAGGTACATACCAAATGGGGCATTGTACTCAACCATGGGCCTGATAAGGGAGGAGTATAGGGGTATGATGACCTCCTTTGATTGTCCCTGATTTGAAGCCCTAGTCCCCAACTATTTCTGGCTTCTCCCCTAGTTCTGGAATTAAAGGTTTAAGAACTATGGTGCCAATCAACATGACCTACTCAATTTATTCTAAGTAATTCTTTTAGTCAGGTCTCCAGCAGCTAACATCATGTCCATCCCCATGTCTCCAGGCTCAACTCAAATTTCACTTTCAGAAACAGAATCATCTCACCAAGTGCCACGGTACTGCTCTCGAAGGAATGAAGAGGTATTGCATTTAAGAGAGAAAGCTTAATAATTGTCTTTTAGTTTGTCTGTTCCTCAATTTGAACCATTGCACATTCCTGGATGTATGTCTGATAGGAGTCTCTTGTGATACAATGAAACTAAATTTCTTGCATCAAAACTATATGGCAGTATCAGCTCAAAACCTAAAGTGCTCATATGTACAACAAGCTAAACGCAGCACATCTAAAACACCCAAAAAACAGCATTTTTGCACATACCCTGTGTGTCTTTCACACCCCTCTATGCTACAATCACATTTATTTGAAGAATAGGTAAACTACACTTTCAAGTGAATTTTCATTCTGTTCATTTTATAACTCGGTATTATCCATTTCATTAGAAATAACCAAATTTGAAATCACACACAGCAAAACAAATCCATGGAAGCACAACCCAAGCAAAAGATGTATGGGCAAACAAAACAAACAGGTGTATAATGAGTAAATAAAAGAAAACTGACCCATAGCTTGATATCAGCTTGGGTCTCATACCAGTAATGCCTCTACCTAAGGAGGCCAGAAGCAGACCTTTAGCCCACTACCTGGGACATGCTTCCATGTGAGGTCAGCAGGCTTGGTGACCTCATGTAATTTGTGTAGCCTACTGAATACTCTTAGAGGAAGGTCCATTGTTAGTCCTTCTATCAGCAGTCACATTAGTAATCCCCTTTTGTGCCTCATGCCTGCTGTCTGTGTTTCCCTTCTGATACAGTGTGTTGCTGAAGCCTTTTTTCTCCTCTATTGAATGAGAGTTAGTTTGCTAGCATAAATGCATTATTGTAGTTGCCCCGTGTTCTAGTGTCCTTGCATGTGTTTCCTGCTTTCCCAGTAAGTACCCGAAGCACTGTTGGTGTCTTATACTCAGTCACATGGTTTCACTCTATTGTTGTATCCTTTGTCACCTACTGCTGTTCTTTTTGACTTTGTTTTGTTTTCTGTTTGCCTTATCTAGTGTTATTCTTTGTATCATATTATCCTGATAATTTTGTATTTCTGCTTTATTGCTTGAGTCATGGCTAGAAAATGAGTTAAGTTAGCTGTCAAATTACAGGTTAATCCTTTTGGAAGTCTTGAATGGTACCATTAGGTGATGTTATACTCAGGCCACGGTATAATATTGCAGCAGTACTTCAGTAGTTTATGGATTGTGTTGCTAAATAATCATCACCAAACACTTACAAAATGATGCACAACATCCCAACACCCAAGCTCATAGTTTCACAATTAGAGTCGTACATATCAATTGTCCAGATTTTTGCCTCATATTTTTGGTCCATTCCTCATAAAAAATGTGGTTTTCTGGCAAATCACTGAGGACTGAAGTCTGTAAATAATCATAGATGTTTGAGTTTCAAACTTCTTATCATTCAGAAAATGCATGCTAACACAAATCCTGTTATTCTAGCAACTTTTTAAGTTTATAAGGGCAATATTTATAATATGCCCCTATTTTTGCTCCTTTGTTCCCCAAATTATTGTAGGCATTGTCCAGATTTCTTGTGCTAACAGATTGAGAGGTATGATTAGGGTGCTCTTTGCTTCGGTCATTTCTAAAAGTGAAGCAAAATTTGTTTCTTAAAGATTTTGTGTTTCTTCTAATACTGCATACAAAAAATGAGTTTAGAAGCTACTGTACTGAAGGATTTAAGGTGCACACTAGCTAGTTTAATATTGATAACAAGCAGAGTAAGAAAAGAGTATTTCTGAATTAAGAAAGTAGTTTAAAATGAATAGCACAATCACTTGTACCTTAAGTATTCTTATGGCACTATTTTTTGCTACTGGCATCATTTCAAGAAACTGCAACAGTGGGATCTTTTCTTGCAGCAGCAAAGAGAAAGTCACATGATGGATATGTTTTTATATTGCCACTTTTATTGCTCTGAAGATTGAGGGCAGCAAATAGGAAGATTGCCAAAATTGCATTCATGTAGGTGCGGCTGTTTTATACCAAATTTTGAGAAAATGAACATGGCAGCTGCTTTCCTTGTGAGGTGAATGTGGTTTATTTCAAGAGAGTTTTTCTGTTCTGAGTGTAGCTGTAGATGTTCTTCATGTTTCACTGTTGCAGTCATTACATTTGGGTAATCTGCTGGCAGGCTGCCCCCAGTCGGCCTGAATAACAAAGTCTTGGGTCCTGCGTAGATTGCTGTCTCCTCTTCCATGACATCAGGTCATCAGGGATATAAAACAAGCAGCCGATGCCATTTTAATCCGTCTTTCTTGCCGCGTGGTGCCCGAAGCAGAAGCAGTTCGCAAGTGCCAGTCGTCTGACTCCTGAAATTTTCGTTTTCGAGTTTCAGAACCAAAGTCTTCAAACTAAAGTTAAGTACCCCTTTGGGGAAACTTTTTCTTGCTCCTTACCGATGTCAGTAAAAGTTAATAATTGCATTATTTGTGGGAAGCAAATACCTCATAAGGATTTTCATTTGTACTGTATTCCTTGCCAAGGCCCTGATCACAACATGCCTTGCTGTCGGTTTTGTGCTAAATTTAACCAACACACTATTAAGCGTCAGTATATTTTTGAATCTAAATATTTTGGCTCAAGATTTAACTACTCTGAAATGTCATCTGTTAGCAATCCGACTACCGGTGTTCACAAAAAACACAAGGAAAAAGACAGAGACAGGCCGTCGAGGTCCAAAACCGACGACAAAGCTTCTCCTGAACCAGTCGCCGGTTCGCTGGTACTCAGTGAGGCGCTTTCGCAGCCCCTGATACCCGCTACTTTTGAGTCGCAGGCCTCTACTGAGACCCATTCAGAGTCCGGTATGCCACAAGATTCGCAATGTATTGAACCCCGCGGATGTCTCTCCCTTCGATGGGTCCGGAGCTGCTGAGCAAGCACCGGCTTCTGAGGGTGTTTTCAGGCCTCAACGTTTTTATATTAAACCGATGCCATCAACAAAAACAAGGTCAAAAACAACTTCTATGTCTAAAAAACAATGCATGAGCCACGTGCTCAGGCCCCTATGCCTAAAAAACAAATGATCAAAATGGCTGAGGATTTAATTACCTTGATCAGGGGTTCCCAATCCCCCCTGCTAAGAGGCCTAGGCAAGGCACGGATTATGAATCTTCAGATTAGGTTTCCATTTTTTCTGATTCCTCTTCTGATCAGGAATTTTCTATTCCACCTTATGAGGATTCTGATGCAGAGAAATCCATCCCATCTGCATCTCCTCCTGAGGATTACTCTTTTGGAGAGACTTTGCGTACTTTAAGGGAACATTTTTACTGGGAGAGTCAGGACTTCTCTGAATCAAAAAAGAGGCTTAGGGAGTTCCTTCTTCTTCCTCTGCATAGACCTTTGGCAATACCTCCTGTTTTAGATACTGTTGATGATGTGTTCTCGGAATCAAGCATGGCTCCTGATTCCCTGCCTCCAGCTCCTAGTAAGCCAGACAGATATTACAGGGCTCCTGACTCGCATAAATTTCTTTTCAAAAATCCTGCTGCTGATCCTGAGACCATTTCTCAGGGTCCCAAGGGTGTAAAGACTTCTACAGCCAAAAATCCTACCCCTTCTGATAGAGATTCCAGGACGTTGGATAGATGAGGTAAGAAGGTTTATACGTCTGCAATCTTCGCAATCAGGGCTTTAAACTGCAAGTTTCATATGCTTAAATATCAACAGCATGTTATGGGCTTACTGAAACAGAAAATGATGTTGATTTCTGATTGTGTGGAAAATAAAGAGTTACATGATTTATTGCATTCAGCAGAACTGGTTGGAAAGCATACTTTGCAATGTGGTTTTGATTCCTTGGAGGCCTCTTGTAGGGCCACCGTTACTGGATCTGTGATAAGAAGGCATGCCTGGCTCAAGGAGCAAAATCTGCCTGACCATGTTAAAGCTAAATTGTTGGATGTCCCTTTGCAGCATGATACTCTCTTTGGTAATAAGGCAGAAGAGATTTTAAAGAAAATGGAAGACAAAGCTAAATCTATACAAACTGTAAAATATTTCTTGCAAGTGCAGCCACCCAGGTTCAGTAGACACTGGCCTACTAAAAATTGGTCCATTCCTGTGTTCAACAGAGCCACTTAGGGCAAACCCAGGTGCTCAAAAGGCTCCAGATATCAATCACAGGGATCTTACAGGTCAAAGCAATGGGGTGCCTCCACCTCCAAATCTGGAGGTAACAAAGCACAACCCTACAATAAGCAGTCTCAATGACTTTCCTCTACCATCTCCAAGCACTTATGTTTTGGCAGCCCCCTTGGGGGGAAAACTAGCACTTCATGCTCAAAATTGGCAGTTAATAACCCAGGACAAGTGGGTATTAAACATAGTATCCCAGGGGTACAGATTCCATTTCCATACTTTGGCAATTCCAAACGGATGGCCGGATCTGCCACAAAACCAGTGGGCAGAGGCCCAGAAACAAGTCATGTCCCTCATGGATATGGGGACTATTCAACCAGTACTAGAAAAGGAAAAAGGACAAGGATTTTATTCAAGACTGTTCCTGGGACCCAGAAAAGACAATTCATGGCGTCCAGTACTGGACTTACGATTCTGAACACGTTCCTGGACATTCCAAAATTGAAAATGTTGACTTTACAACAGCTACTGCCTATGCTAGGCAAGAATGCTTGGTTAGTAACTCTAGACTTAAAAGAGGCATACCTGCATATCCCAGTAAGGGAATCTTGCAGAAGATGCCTCCGCTTCAAAGCAGGTTTTTTGCATTACCAATTCTCTGCAGTGCCCTTTGGTTTATCTACTGCGCCCAGGGTCTTTACAAAGTGCCTGGCAGATTTGCCTGCAGACAAAGAAACATTCAAATTTATCCTTATCTGGACGATTGTCTCATTCAGGCAGAGGACAAGGACACTCTTCTTCAACATGTGGCATTTGTAAAAAGGCTTCTAGCATGCCTAGGGTACACCATAAATGAAAAGAAATCACAACTGGTACCCTCTCAAATAATTACATTCCTGGGTGCAAGCTTGAATACAACTGCCCAGATGACTTACCTCACACCAGACAAACAAATACAATTGGCAACATACTTCAATCAAATGGCAACAAAAACCCAGTTATCTGCAAGACAAATTCTGCAGGCTTTGGGGTTCATGGCATCCTGCATTCTACTAATTCCATATGCGAGACTGCATATGAGGAAACTTCAGTGGTACCTAAAAAGTTTATGGAGTCAACATTGTCACAGCCTGGAAACAATGATTCCTCTCATTCCCTGCCTACAACAGGAGTTTCTTTGGTGGGCAAAGACATGTCACTAAAACAAGGGACTGTCATTCACTCTACCCCCTCCCACCCAAACCCTAACTACAGGCGCATCAGACTATGCTTAGGGGGTCCACCTGGCAGGGAGATGCATTCAGGGCAAATGGAGCCCAAACCAAATGCATCTGCATATCAACCAGAAAGAAATGCTAGCTGTTCAGAATGTTCTGACAGTCTTCAAGGACTTACTTCATCCAGGACAACTACTGATAAAGACGGATAACACCACAGTTATGTGGTACATAAACAAGCAGGGGGGTACCCATTCCTACCCCCCTTGCAGACTAGCCATGGCCTTGTGAAACACAGCCTTGACTTACCAAATACATCTTCAAGCTCAATTCCTGTCAAGAAAGCAAAAACTCTGGCAGACGACCTAAGCAGAAATCTTATGGACACGCACGAACGGAAACTGGATGCACAAATCTTCAGCATGTTAACACAGAAATGGGGAAGCCCAGACATAGATCTCTTTGCCTCTCCCCAAAACTATCAGTTGGACAAATTCTGCACAAGAACTTATCACAAAAAAGCATGGAAAGTGGATGCTCTATCCTTCAGCTGGAAAAACCAATCAGTCTATGCCTTTCCCCCTCTGCCTCTACTCTCCAAGGTCTTACTAAAAGTCAGACAGGAAAAACCCAAAATGATTCTAATTGCTCCGGACTGGCCTCGTCAACACCTGTACCCACTTCTAAGGAATATGTCACACCTTCCTCCGTGGTACTTCAAGCATCTCATCTACTGTCTCAGCAGAACTATCAAATTCTGCACACTCAGCTCCAAACTGAATCTTGCAGCATGGCTAATCAACTAATTATTCAAACCACATCTCTCAGTAAACCTGTGATGGATGTCATTTTGGAAGCCAGAAGGCCTAGTACTAGAAAATCTTATGCTGATAAATGGAAGAGATTCTGTGCTTGGAACCAAGCACAAGGAATAGACACAGCAAGGTCCAATATTCCTCAGATTTTACAATACTTAACTGAGATGCTTGACAAGGGCCTATCCTTTTCTTCAATAAAAATCCATGCCTCTGCCATCTCGGCTCATTACAGCACAGAGCTTCCCTTCTTTTCTCATCCTCTGCTAAAACAGTATCTCAGTATGGCCAAAAATGTAAGGTCTCCCAGGAGAGCACCAACTCCTGCATTGGACCTCAATTTTATGCTGGAAAAACTCACCCTGCCTTCTTTTGAACCAGCAGCTACTGCGGATGTAAAATTTCTATCTTGGAAGACAGCTTTTCTTTTGGCAGTCACTTAGGTTTTGGAACTACAGGCTCTCATGGCAGTGGAGCCTTTCATTATATTTTACCCGGACAGGGTGGCCCTCAGGACCAACCCTTCCTTTATGCCTAAGGTGGTATCCAGTGTGGCTCTTAACCAGGCCATTCACCTGTCAACTTTTTTCCCAAATCCGCAGAACAAGGGGGAGCGGATTCTGCATTCATTGGATGTGCACAGACAACTAAGATTCTACTTAAACAGGACAACATCTCTAAGAAAGTCTGAGCAACTACTGGTAGCATTTGCTGCAGGATCAGAGGGGAAGGCTATATCAAAACAGACTATAAAAAAAAAAAAAAACATTTTTGTTTTTTGTTATATGTTTTGTTACCTTAGAACACATGTAATCATCTCATAATATTCTTATGTTTTGTTGTTTAGAACACATGTAATCATCTCATAATATTCTTGTAATTAACGTTTTAATGTACTATATATGTTAGTTTTCTATGTGGAGCTTTTCTCCCCGGGCCTCTACTGAAAATGGACATATATCCAGCTAGACTATCCCGGTCAACAAATGTAAAATAAAATAAAATAAAATAAATACATAAATATTTCTAAATGGATAAGCCACTGCATTCGTTTCTGCTATTTGCACCATGGTAAACCTGTGCCCAAGGGGGATCAGATACCATTCCACTAGGGCTGCCTCTACTTCAGCAGCTTTTCTCAGAGGGGTCCCAGTCAAAGACATTCTAGAAGCTGCTACTTGGAGCTCTGTTCATACATTCACAAAGCATTATCATTTACCTCACTTCTCTAAATCTAGGGCATGCTTTGACACTGCAGTCCTGCAGGGCCTTATAGCTGCTCCTAATGCTGTTTAGTTCCATCCTCCCATCCATAGCTTTGGGATTCTACCCAAATATAATGACTGCAACAGTGAAACACGAAGAACATAGTACAGTTGTGTACACTTACCATAAATGTAGATGTTCAAGTGTATTCACTGTTGCAGTCCAGGTTTCCCACCCGCCATCCCCCATTCTATACCTTTTCTTTCCTTCACTATACTCAAAAGCCTTTGTGGTGTATTTGCTTTTAGTTGAAGGTAAATTTTATATATCTAAGGTGCATTTATATATTTACAGTTTATTTATATATATTCGCTCCCCATTTGAGGGGCACCTGACATCTGGGGCAAGAGAAACTGATTAAAATGGTGTCGGCTGCATTTTTTATACCCCTGACGACCTGACGTCATGGAAGAGGAGACAGCAACCGATGCAGGACCCAAGACATTGTTATTCAGGCCGACTGAGGGCAACCTGCCTGCAGATTAACCAAATGTAATGACTGCAACAGTGAATACACTCGAACATCTACATTTATGGTAAGTGTACACAACTGTACTTTTCTGAGCTATGAAGATTTATCATGGACAATTTTGTTTATGAGTGCTGATTGGTTGATTACATTAATATAATTAGTAGCAGTGTATAATGATGATTTATTCTTTTTGTGGCCGATACTGAACATAATTTTTAATTAGCAGCTACCAAGTAAAATTAACAAGTAATTCAGTTTCACAGTGCTATGAATTAGTTGTTTTACAGCCAAGTTATCACAAATCATTATACAGTAACTTGTATTTGTAGATAAAAGACTGACACTTTACTTTTCCTAATTACCTGTTCAGCGATTACATGATTTTTCAAAAATCTTTGTATTCCTTAACATATTTGTGGATTTTTGTTTGGGTCAACACTGAAAAGGTTCCTCAGACCAGTGGGATTTTCTCATTTATCAAGGTGCTGTAAATAAATACATTATTTTGTCATAATCAGTTTAGCAGCATTCCAAAGGGATGAGTTGGGGGCAAATCCAGAAGTTCAACATTGTGGTCTTTTGCATTTTGATCTTCTACATTTTTTATTACCATGATTATGCATTTCAGGCTTGTGGGCTTCAACATTGTGCTGTAAACTGCTGCAAGCATATCATATGTAGCCATCGTTTTGCTGACAATTTGTAAATTAGATGCAGAAACAGGTAGCATATACGGTGTAAACAGTGTTATGCTTGGGTACTACCTCATGCTAAAATTTTAAACTTATGTATTTTGTCTTATTTTTCAAGAAATCGATAATATTTTAAGCTTGCTGTGCAGTTTAAGATGTAGTTTTTTTTTTTTTGACATAGCAGCAGGCAACCTTCCAAGTCTTGCAGTTCTGCTTTGAGTCAAAAGTTGCTGAGTCATGGTCGTGTATTTCTTAGCTCGAGCTGCCTCTGTCTGGTAAACATGCAGTAGTGCGTGTGTGAAAGGTTTTAATCTCATTCATGCTGTGTAACAAGCTCCTGAATGTAAAATTTGCAGACAACACTTTTTTTTCCTGAGTCATTTGTCTGATACTGAATCTCTTTGCTTGAAATTTCTTCATCCAAACGCAGAGCTGCCACATTCAGAAAGTCATTTTTGAAATGGCTACAACAGGCAAGGACTTGGAGAATAAATCTTGCTTGAAATTTCTTCATCCAAACGCAGAGCTGCCACAATCAGAAACTCATTTTTGAAATGGCTACAGCAGGCAAGGACTTGGAGAAGAAATTGGCAGATTAGAAATTTTTATTTTGTTTTATTCTATACTAATTTAGAGAATGTGAACTGACCTTGAACCCCACCAGCATGCACTCATTCAAACACACACACACACACACACACACACACACACACATGCTTTAAGGGTTTTCTTCCTTTGATTATTTCCCATGTTCCTTGTGTGTTCACTACCTTTTCTGGACTAGTCCAGCTTTCAGCAATGCATACACCATGGCTTTGTGGTGTTTATGTGTTGCAAGTATTTCAAAATTTCGATGTATGCATTTTCTCCCATTTCTTAGTTCACGCTGTTGAATATATAGCAGTAAATCCTGCTGATGTATTTATTTTTGTTTGTTAACTGGGAAATTGGACTAACCATCCTGAGCTCAAGGACCAAGTAGGTAACAAACGCAGCTTAAAACAGTAAGAATGCATGTATAACTACAACATGGTAGGGACTGATTGTGCAGTGGTTCACCTAACCTGATTAGTGTCCTGGACTGAATGGGTTCATTACTAAGTCAGTGGCAGTGCTGCCAGACGTGTTTGTGTTGCTCTACTGATATAAATGATTTACAGTTAAACATTAAAACCATAAAGGTGCTATCAAAACCTTAAAAGTGAAGGCCCCCCCCCACCATTTTTCATGCTTGACAAAGTGTAGTGTACCCACTGATCTTTCTGAATGAGTAAAATGTTTCTGGAAGGGCAGATTTTATGTGGTATGGTTATAAGTAGTGGTGTTTTAGATGGAGTGGTAAGGAGCGGAGTTGTAAAACAAAAAATTTGCATTGGTGAACTAAACATATTTCCTTTCTGGCTTATATGTGTAAAAGCAATCAAGGGTTCAAATAGCTGCCAATAGCCGTATAGAAAAAAAAAATAAAATAACAGAAGAAAGTGAGTATGAAACATGATGTAAAGGACTTTTGTGACCTTGAGATTTTGGCCATAAACCTTGAGACCTGGAGACTTGTTGAAATGCTTCTGGTTGTGAAAGTAACTAATTTTGGTGAGTGGTGGATAATTTTGAAGATTACTGAGGACTGGTTGGTGTGTGGTCAGTGAAAGAAGGATGAAAGAACATATTTTAGAAAGGATGATAGGGTTTTTAGTGATTAGCAGATCAAGGAGAACAGTAGCTGTTGATCAGACGATTTGGATGGATAATGTCACTGATTAACTATATAATGTTGATATTGGCTAGGAACCCAGCAATGTCATTTCTCAGAGTATCTAGGTAGTTTAGGTTAAAATCACCTAGAAAAGTGATAGTTTTATACTTGCAGGAAGTTGAGGTGATAGTGAGAATAAGGCATTTCAATTTAATACTGGCTGGATTAGGATGGAAGCAAGTGACTGCTATTGGAAGGTAATTTGTCTGAGTAATGATAGTTGGGCTAAGGTGTTTTTATATAGAATTTGAGTGCTCCCATGTTGCTTTTTGCCAGGTCTTGAGTCTTGGAGGTATTAGTAGAAGGGGTGTAGGTGCTGAAAGAGTTGGTTTATTTGAGCCATATTTCAGTGATAGCTGGGATTTTGGGGAAGTGGTTTGTAAGGAAGGTGTTTATTTGGTCAAGTTTATTAAAGACGTTTTGGGCATTAATTAATGCACAGGAAAGGGGGGAGATGTAGGGAAAAGTTGTGGGTGTTGTATGGTGAGAGAGACCTGGATTTGATTCATTACTGGCTCTGAGGAAGAGCGTGAGCAGGTTGGGGTGAATTTATAGACATAAATTCATAGGTAGGTACTAGGCTATCTGCCCGAAAGCATTTATAAGCCTAGCCAGAATGTGTTGGCTTTCACCACCCCCTTAGATTAGTTCCCTGTGCCTCTGTCCAGCAGAGCCACTGAAGTGATCCCGGGGTAAACTTTATGTTTCCCATCCACTTGTCAAGGTTTCTTTTGAAGAGTGTTGGCGAGGAGCTCTGCCCAGTGTAGATTGGAATC